>NC_057015.1:5116572-5404412 GCF_000002595.2 Chlamydomonas reinhardtii
GAGAGGGGCTGAGGGGGGGGGCGGGGGGGGAGAGGGGCTGAGGGATGTGGGGGCGGGGTAAACTGGGCTGGGCCTGGGGTGGAGGGGCTGGGGCTGGGTGGTATGGGTCGGGGCGATGGCTCTGGGAAAGGGCGGTGTCGCAGTTGCGAGTGGGTGGGTGTTGCAGGGGGAGGAGGAGCACGGGGTCAGGCGCAAGGCGGTGTCGTGTAGCCGGCGGTCGCCAGCATCCGGTGCGGAGGGTGGAGGTCGGGCCCACCACTCTCCTGGACCTGACACGACGGCGGGCAAGGCGGGTGGGCAGGCGTACGGGTAGGCATACTGCTACCCCGTGCTCTGTGCCGTACCCACTGCCACACCCGCCTCAACCCGCCTGCAACCTGCCGTGTGCCCATCCCCGCGACCTCCTCCCTCCCGCCCCGCCAGCCCGAGCTGCGGCGGCTGCTTCACCCGGTGTTTGTGCGGCTGTACCTGACCCTGGTGGACATGGAGGCGGGCAGGGAGGCGGCGGCGCTGCTGGCCAGGTGGGGACTCGGCGTTTAGGGGGTCGGGTTGGGGTTGGGTTGGGTTGGGGCGCCCGTGTGCGTGTGTTTCCGTGGGCAGCGATGGCGGCGTGTGCGGCGGGCAGTACCTTGCCGGAGCAGGCACCCGGGGTTACAAGACAAGCCACCCGTCATTGAGCTTGGCGGGCCACGCCCAATGCCTGTGCCACGCATGCCCCCCCTCCTTCCTTCGCCGCCCCGCCACCCACCGTTCGTTGGGCTCGGGCATAGAACCACCCCTCCACCACCCCTGTCCGTCACACACAGCTGCCCACCCATCGTCTCTACCGAACCTCCGCACCCGCACCTAACCCCCCCAGGTACCGCGCGCGCGTGCTGGCCACCCTGGGCGGCATGCGGCGCGCCGCCGCCTCCGACCTCTCCCAGCTGGCGGCCCTCACCAGCCGCAGCCTGCTGCGCGGCAGCGCCTTCGCCGCGGCACGGCTGGGGCTGGGCGCCGGCGGCCCGGCTGCGGCCAAGACGGCGGTGGCGCTGTCGCCGTACGCGCACGACCTGCTGATGCGCTGGCTGCACACGGGCGGGGGGCGCATGCTGCCGCTGCTGAGTGTGGTCAACAGCTGCCTCGACCTGCAGGTGGGGTGGGGGCGAGGGGGGGGGGGGGGCTGGGGTTGGGGTAGGAGGGGCAGGGGGAGGGATCGGAGGTGGTTGGGAGGAAGAGAAGGGGAGGCGCCCGGATGGGAGACTGTGTGCCCTGCCTTGCACGGCGCACCGTGCCTCAGCCCGTCCTTGTGTCTGCCCACCACAGCCGCTGCCATCGCCTCAAATCCCCCAACACATCGCCTTGTCCTGACTGATGCTGCCTGGACCCGCTGCAGGTGTTGGAGGGGCTGCCCAAGGGCGCCCCCGCGGCCCCGGTGCCGGATGACGAGCTGGGGGACGACCTGGCGGGCGCGGGGCCGGGCGGCGGCGCAGGGGGGGCAGGGGCAGACGAGGGGGGCGCGGACGCGGGTGCGGAGGCGGCGGAGGCCAACATGGTCAACCGCACCGAGATAAAGCTGGGGCTGCTGCAGGTGCGCCGCATGGGGCGTGTGTGTGCGAGTGCTAGGGAAGCGCAAGGGAGGGAGGCGGTGTCTTTGCGTGCATGTGTGTGCGCTTTTGTCGCAACGGTGCAGATCGTACTAGCTGTCTTGTAAGGGTGTGTGTGTGCGTTATTATGCTCGAGTGCGCAGCGGCCCGGCCTGGGCGTGCATGATGTGCGGTTGTGCAGCAGCACTGGCGCTCGGCAGGTCGTGGGCGGCTGCTCACTCTGTTGTCTGTGGCCCGTGGCCTGTCTGCACCACATTGCACATGCTGCAGGGCAATGTGGAGGACATGTATCGGGAACAGCAGGAGAAGCACAAGGCGGAGGCGGCGGCCGCGGCGGCGGCAGCAGCGGCGGCGGGCGAGGCGGACCCGGCGGCGGCAGGTGCGGTCGGACTGGGGGCGCGGCGTGTGTCAGGGCAGCACAAGGGGAATCGGGTCGACCAGTTGCGTGTAGATACACATCGTAGTGTGCCGTAGGCAACCGCCATGGCGGCGGTGTGCCGTATTGTGCTGCGCTCACGCCGATGTGCACATGCCCCGTGGCTCATACGCTTCCACACCCGCGCTCCTGGCTCGCAGACGGCCAGGAGCCGCAGACCAAGAAGGCCAAGAAGGCGGCGGAGAAGGCGGCGGCGGCGGCGGCCGCGGCGGCGGCGACCAGCAAGTCGGTGGTGCGCGGCGAGCGGATAGAGCATCCGGTGAGGCCGAGGGCCGGTTGGGGCTGGGTCGGGAATTTGGGGCCCTTGGCGGCCTGTTGGGAAGCGGGCGGATGTGAGGGCCCAGAGTCCTCAGACCTATCCAGACAGCGCATGATGAGGTTCTGACCGTGGGTTTTGACCGAGCCTGCTGACCCCGCGCTGGCTCTTGCCCACCGATTTCCTGCTCGTGCAGCCCTTTCTGCCCAGGCTGCCGGACGAGGTGGTGTCGGCGGCCCTGCGCGACATCAGCCTGCGCGCGCCCGTCACCGCCGCCACGCCGCCCTCCTGCGCCTTCTTCACCTTTGTCAACGCCAAGCAGACCCTCAACTGCAGCACCTTCAACTGCGACGGCTCCAAGATCGTGGGTGAGTGCGGTTGCGGGGTGGGTGGGGCGGGGCGCCGTCCATGGATGACGGAGTGATTATCCATACGTATGAAGGGGAACTGCTGCTGGACGGGAGCTGCGCCGGCGCCGCGTGCTGCCTACCTGGAAAGTTTCATGCGGTCTAGCGAGACTGCAGAAACCACCGGCCTCAGCGAGCTTTGCCAATCATGCCGTCCTGCCAACCTACGCACTCCTACCGGTCTGCATCTTTCCCCATTTCAACCTGCTCCAACCCCCTCCCCTGCCACCCCCAGCCGGCTTCAACGACTCCTCGGTGCGCGTGTACGACATGCCCACCATCTCACAACACCACGCCCTGCTGCGCCGCTCACGGCGCGGGCAGGTTCCAGGCGGCGGCGGCGGCGGCACGAACCCGGACGGCACGCCCGCGCCCGCGCCCCCCTCCGCCGACGACCTGGAGGAGAGCGAGCCCCCGGGCACGCTCTACCTGCACGGCCACACGGCTGCCGTACACGCCGTTGACTTCAGCGTTGACCAGCGGCTGGTGCTGTCTGGGTCCTCGGACGGCACGGTCCGGGTGTGGGGCGCGGAGTTCGGGTCCTGCCTGGCGGTGTACCCGGGACACGTCTTCCCCGTGTGGGACGTGGCCGCGTGCCCACTAGGTGCGCCCCGAGTGCGCCCCGGGGGGAGGGGGCCAGACATAGGCCGTTGGGCGTTTTGGATGTGACCCCGGCGTTGGAATTCAAGAAACTGGGGGGCAGTGAGTAACAGGCTGAAGCCTAAGCCGGGTGCTTGCCCGCTGCCAGGCTGCCGGGGCGCCCAAGCCCGCGGCATCCCCAGTAACCCCCCATGCGGCCCCCTGTCGCCTTGTGTCGCTCCCCCCCCCGACAGGCCACTGGTTCGCCAGCGCCGGTGCGGACCGTGTGGCGCGGCTGTGGGTGAGTGAGCGCACGCAGCCGCTGCGGCTGCTGGTGGGCCACAACGCGGACGTGGACGTGGTGCGCTGGCACCCCAACTGCTGCCTGGTGGCCACGGCGGCGGGGCAGGCGGACCGCACCGTGCGGCTGTGGGACGTGCGCGAGGGCAAGTGCGTCAGGTGAGCGCAGGAGCGGAGCTGCGGGCAGGCGACAAGAGGGGGCGGGAGGCGAGGCGAGGTGCGGGGCCAGAGCCTGTGCGCCTGTGCTCCCAGTGGCGCGTCTGCCCACCAGCCAACCGCCTTCATATACTGGATTTGGTTCATGTGACCCCCAGCCAACACACGCCTCACACGCCACACGCCACCACTCTCCTCCCACCCACCCCTGCAGGTACCTGCCCTGCGGCCGCGCGCTGCCCGGCAGCCCCACCTGTCTGGCGCTGTCGCCGGACGGGTCGCACATCGCGGCCGGCAGTGATGAGGGCGGCGTCACGGTGTGGGACCTGGGCACGGCGCGCCGCGTGGCGGCCGCACCGCCCAGCGCCGCGCACACCGGCGCCGTGTGGAGCCTGGCCTACAGCCAGGGCGACGGGTGCGTGCTGGCATCAGGCGGCGCGGACGAGACGGTGCGGCTGTGGCGGAACGATACGGGGGAGGCGCTGGCGGCGGCGGGCGTGGCGGCGGCAGACGGCGGCACGGGCGCGGACGGGGAAGGCGGCGGCGCGGAAGTCGGGGAGGGGGCTGCGGATGGGGCCGCGGAGGGCGGTAAAGAGGGCGGCAAGGACGGCAAGAGCGGCAAGGAGGATAAGGGCGGCAAGCCGGCGGGGCCGTATGCTCAGCTGGGCCGGTACCGGACCAAGTCGTCGCCGGTGGTGTCGCTGGCCTTCAGCAGCCGCAACCTGCTGCTGGCGGCGGGGCCGTTCCACAGGCGCGGGCCCATCACATAGGAGCGGGCGGCGGTGGTGGGCTGTGGAGGTAGGGGCGCGCCTGAGCCGCGAGCTGCTGTATGGTGTTGAGGCGCGCGGCGTGGGGGCGTTGGCGTGCTGCGCGTTGCGGCTTCGGGGCTGTTGGGTCGGAAGCCTGTGTGTCCGGTTGCGGCAGGTCGTGTGCTTATCATGGAATGCATGACGGCCCGCTGCCGTAAATTATGAAACCAAATGGTCAGAGGTCAGGCGTGCCAGGGCTCGCTGGAAGAGGCCTGTGATGCGGCAGCGCCTGTCATGACTGGTGTGGCGACGATGCTTGACGGGTCTATCGAATGGGTAGCCAGCCCTGGCCAGCCGGACGCTGTGTTACCCTGCCACAGCGGATGTGGCGCCAATTTTGCTGTATCACTTCCATGATTGTCGACATATGGAAATAAAGGGGCGCTGTCAAGGTTGGAAAGTCCGCACGCGGGGCGGGGGGGGGGCACTGGGGTGGGGGGGGGACAGCGGCAGACGGCGGGGGAGGCGAAAGGGTGCCCACACCTTTCCCACACCCGCCTTGAATGTCGACGCTCGAACTGCTGTGTAGAGCACGCAAGGGTAGGCGGCGTGAGGAACTCAGTGCATTAAAACAGTTGTGGGTGCAGCGCAACTGCGCGAGGCCGCAAAAGCGAGTGTCATCAGCTTCTGTCGCTGAACTTTATGTTCGGCACCTTTCGCTCAGCCCTGTGAGCGCGCGCATGCCTCTGCGAAGGCAAGGGAACGTGTCAGTTGTTGCCGATACTCGGGAATTGTCCTCGCGTCCTGTCATCCCGCGCCCACCCCAAGGCCTGGGAGCTTCTAACCTCCGTGGCCTAGCCATACAAGTAATAGTCCAGCAGTCCTACAACACGAGCCAATCACTAGGAGTCAACAACAACTACAACTCACATATTCTCGGCCCACTGGGCCCACCTGAACGTAAGAACTCTCCTCGCACGCGTCTTGACGCAGCCGTTTGGCAGATACACGGCCAGCTCGTAGGCCTCGACTATTTTCCGGGCAAAGAGTATTCTAGAGTCGACCAACTAGGGAATGGCCCCGGCGCCGTGCGCCTTGGGGCCGACGTCCTCCACCCACCAGCAATCGTCGGGCAGCCATAAGTCCAAGGGCAAGGGCGGCCTGCTGTCTAAGCTCCTAGGCGGATGGCGGAGCGCTTCCTCAGGCGGACGTGGCACCTCGAGTCTGGCTCCCAGGCCCTCGAGCGCTCCTCAGTGGAACGGACAAGTTACAGGCTTGAATGCTCCTGGCTCGGTGGCTTGCGGTGCTACCGCAACGGTGCAGGGAGCAACTGCACCCCCCTGCGGTAACCAGTGCACCTCCGCGCCATTCCTGGGCTATGCTACGGACCTGGAAAAGCATTATGAGCTGGGCCGTGAGCTCGGCAAGGGTGGAAACGGCGTGGTGCGCATTGCTAAGAACCTAATCACGGGCGAGGAGTACGCCTGCAAGAGCATCCGCAAGGTCTTAACGGATGCTAGCGAGAAGAAGAAGCAGGGCCATCTAGACAGCATCCGGCGCGAGATTCAGGTCATGACCAAGCTCAGCGGCAGGTGAGCGGTCGCGCGCGCGCGAGTCTTGCGGTTCTCTGCTGGCGCCCGGGCCCAGGGATCCAGGGCTTTACGTGCGTCCTGGTTACAGTCCGGGTGGGGGGCTCTGGGGCCTGCGGCAAGGGGGGTCACTTTTGCGCCTTGGCTCTGGTTGGGTTTGCGCGCGCGCTGAGCTGGGGCTGACGTGGATGGGGGCGCGACCCCCACGCCACCAGCTACCCGGTCTACCCCAACTTACCACCCTGCGTGTGCCCGCCACCGTTGCAGCCTAAACATTGTAAAGCTGGAGGACGTGTTTGAGGACGAGGAGAACGTCCACATCGTGATGGAACACTGCGCGGGCGGCGAGCTGTGGCACCGCATCGGCGACAGCCACTACTCTGAGCGCACGGTACGCCAGCAGAGGGGCTGGCCACGGGTTGAAGCTGCTGACGAACGCGCTGACGGGCATATGCATTGATGAACACTCAGGGTTTTTTTATGCCTAGGATGGGTTTAGCATGCGCAGGGGTAGAGCTGGGTTGCCCGTAACAACACGTTGCTTGCACCTTCCCCGTTCCCCATTATTAACGCGCCACTCCTGCGCCCGCAGGTTGCCTCGTTCATGCGTGCCGTGCTGCGCACGTTGGCCCAGTGCCATGCACAGCACATCCTGCACCGCGACATCAAGCCGGGCAACTTCATGCTGCTGTCCGGCGACGACCGCGCGCCGCTCAAGGCCATTGACTTCGGTTTGGCGGCGCCCTTCGACCCGGAGCAGCTGCCGCGCACGGATTTGGGGCTGGAGGGCACGCCCTGGTATATGGGTGAGTGCATGCATGCGAGCGCGTGCTGGGATTCCGCTTGGGCAGTTGATGGTGAGCCGCCTGACGTCATCACCTCCCCAGCTTCACGTACTGCGGGTTCCGACCTCAGATCCCTCCCGCCCCCTCTCCTCCATGCCACGTGTAGCGCCCGAGACGCTGCGCGGCGAGTGGCTGCCGTCTAGCGACCTCTGGGCTGCGGGCGTGATGGCGTTCCAGATGCTGTGCGGCCGCTTCCCCTTCGACGACAAGAAGAACGTGTACGCGCCCGCCATCACCGCCATCTGGCGCTCCGTGCTCAACGACGAGCTGGACTTTGACAAGCCCTGGTGGGCGGGCATCAGCGACGAGGCCAAGGACTTCTGCAAGCTGCTGCTCAACCGCGACCCCAAGCTGCGGCCCACCGCCAAGGAGGCGCTGAAGCACCCCTGGCTGCGTGGTAACAGCTCGGAGCGCTCCACCGGCAAGAAGCTGGGCCAGAGCGTGGTGGCGCGCATCCAGCGCTTCGCCAGCGGCAGCCAGCTGAAGCGCACCGTGCTGCAGTCCATCGCTGCCGAGCTGCTCTCCCACCCGGAGTTGCTGGCGGTGGAGCGCGAGCGCTGCGCCATCAGCGACAGCGGCCGGCCCATCGTGGCCACGCCCGACGCCGCCTGCCTGGCGCCGCTGATGAAGCAGATGCGGCTGGAGCACGGCGGGCAGCTGACGGAGGCCGCGCTGAGCGACGCGCTGGCGGCCATGGGCTTCCGTCTGGCGCCCAGCGAGGTGACGCGGCTGATGGAGCAGGTGGATATGGACGGCACCGGCGTCATCGACAAGGCTGACTTCGCGGCCAGCCAGATGGACTGGCGCTACTTCCAGCGCAACCACGCCGAGCTGTGGCTGGAGCTGGCTGGCAAGTAAGTAACGCCGCAACAGACCGGTTGGCCGCGAACCCTACATCCTGTGGGCTCATGGGCCGATTCGGGTTCTCGGTCTCGGTTTACGGTGTTTGGTTGGCAAACGTCGCCCACGTACAAGCGTATTTCCTTCATTTTTAGGTTATTCTGCGCTCCTGCCACTCGACCGCTGTGCTCTGAACCCTCCATCCTCCTTGACTCTGCAGGGCGTTCCGCGAGATGGACAAGGACGGTAGCGGCGTGCTTACGGTGCCCGAGCTACTGGATGCACTGCGCGCCCGCCTGCCGCCCGAGGAGGTGCAGACCGCGCTGGAGCTGGCGCTGCAGGAGGCGGGCAGCAACGGCGCCAGTGCCGCCGCCAGTGCGGGCAGCTCGGGCGATGCCATGACCGGCGGCATCGACTTTGAGGGCTTCCTCAATCTGCTCAAGGTGGGTTGCCTAGCATACCGTTTCAAGACCTGTGAACATCACTTGCGGGCCCTAGAAGCTGTATACAGCTGACCGGCGTAAAATCTCTCGTAATCTTGCCAATGCACGCCCGACCCACTTGCCCCATGTCCTATCAATCAACACACCCACACCAACCACGGTACGCATTGGTTTGTGCAGGTGGGCTCGGTCGACAGCCTGGACCTGTACGACGACCGCATGAGCGTGCGCTCCATGGGGAACTCCACGCACGGCGGCAACGGCTCCATGGACAGGTACAACAGCCTGCTGGCCGCGTCCATCAAGACGTCGGACTGGAGCCGCCACGGCCCCGGCGGCAGCCGCCACGGCGACGTGAGCGCACACAGCGCCACCAGCGACGTCAGCGACGTGTCGGCGGTGCAGGACAAGGATAACTCGCTGCGCGCCGGCGCCGGCATGATGCCCGCCTCGCCAGCCGCCGCGGTCACGTCCTTCCGCTTCGACACCGGTACCGGCGTGCCGCCGCTCAAGAAGACCGCCGTCGCCAACGGCATCGTCGGCAGCATCTCCACCGCGGCCGGCGGCGGCGTGGGCGCCGCGGCCAACGGCACCTCCGGCGGCATGGTGTGGCGCTTTGACGTGGCCGGCCCCGCGCAACCGCCGCCCGCGCCTACTTCCACCGTGTGGCGCTTCGACGTCGCAGGCGGCCGCGACCGCGAGAAGGGCTGGGACCAGACCGGCGAGGCGGCCGCCATCGCTGTGGGCGCCGGCCCGCTGACCAGTGGCCCTACGACGCCCGCCAAGGACGGCAGCGGCAGCAGCCGCGCCAACGTAGCCGTGTCGGCGCTCAACACGTCGGCGACAGGCCACTACCTGGGCCGGCAGGGCGGCTACTATGACCGCCGCCACCACGGCGCCACGCTGTACCGCAACGCCGCGCTCAACGCCCTAAACGCCAGCCGCCTACACACCGTCGCTGAGTAAAGAGCGGCGGGACTCGGGGTTGGGAGCGCAGCGTGTGGATGCTAGATCAGGAACAGGTGCGGTGGCGGCAGTGAGGCAGCTGGTGCAATAGCAGGGTGGTGTGAGGCGGGTCGGCGTGAAGCGGAGTGGAGCAGGGTGTGTACTGGAGCGAGCAGTTGAGCAGCTGATGCAGCTGACAATCCGCATTTGCGTGGAGGTTTGTCGCGGGTAGCGCAGCTTGTTGCATGTTTTGGAGTTTGTTTGCGGATTCGCGTTTCTCCGGCGCAGCGCGGATAGGATAATGCCTTCCAGCTACTGACGCCCGGCCAGAATTCATTGTGGTAGCAAATGCATGCAAAAGGGAACGTATATACGTTAGGAGGAGGCATTGGACAACTTGCCTAGTACACACTAGGCATTCAGGGAGCAGAACAACTCTCTGCGGAGTGGCCTGTCACCGGGGCGCACTGCACCGTGAATGCAAGATGCCGCGGGGAGGTGGGCTATTGGTTGGTGAGCACCGGCGGGCGCTTCGAGTTCGGTGGCGTGGTGGCGGTTGAAGGTGCAAATAGGGTGGTGAGCTGAACAATCCATAAAAGCAGTTGGTGATGAGTAGGGCGCTCCGGGAGATGACACGCGCAAGAGCACAACACTCTTGCGCAGTCACCCATTTTGCTCCGGATGTGCGTGTTATGTGGCATGTGTCGTCGTTATGATGGTGGGTGCGTGCTTTCATTGAGGGAAGTGAGGCGAGGAGAGACTTTTATAGTACGCTTGTCACAGGGTGGCGCCCAGTGGCTGCACACCGGAAGACATGTCACAGTTTTGATGTCGGGGGCCTGGGCTTATCGGTCGAAGTTTTTTTACCCAAGGATGGAAGTTGAAAGGGCGAGCCAATGAGTGTAACGTGTCTGTGTTCCAGGCTTCCAGCAACAGCAACTCCAGCACCCCCAAATGGCGCTGCAGGACTGTCCTCTGTGGCAACAATGCGGAGCGCGGGAGCGGTCCTTCTGTCCGCGAGGCCGCGCCTGGCGAGGCAGCCCTGCCGGTCTGCAGCCAACCGCTGTCCTGCTGGGCCGGGTCACTAGAGCATTGTGCATCTTGTCGCGGAGACTACACATGCAAGCCACAAAGGGCAGCATGCACCGTAACCCGAGTAGTTGGAGGGGGACCGTGCTGCCTTCCGAGGGTTGGGGCGATGCCAGGCATGATCGTTGCAACTCGCTGGAACCCGAACATTCGGCCCATGATTTGTTGCTGGACATGCATTGTAAAGCGCTGTACATAGCATAGCATATTAAAGATAGGCAGCCGCTCGTCTTACGGGCCCCGTTAGGTCCGAGTGCAGCTCTCGCCAAGATATCCGGTTGCAATAACTACGCACAAAGACGATAGGGACACTCGATTTTGCTTACGAAGCACTTGACAGTCAAGACGGAAGCAACAGCCCTCCGAAGAAGGAAATGCCTCCTCAGGTCAAGCCTCTTCCTGGCCCGCCGCAGAAATTTCAGGGTCGGAAAGACTACCCCATCGAAAATAAAACCGATGACTGGGGGCTGACACCCGAGGCACAGGCAGGTGGCGAAGTGATGCGCGACCGCACCGCATTGGAAAGCTCACAAACTTGCGCTGGCACAGGAAACATATGTGGAGGTATTCAGGCAGAGGCTGGAAGCTTTGCAGCTATGGAAGCCCGAGATAGGTGCGTGTCTCCTTGGCACGGTTAGCGCCAGACCTTTGACCATGGCCGGCGGGCGGCACGCCAGCGGAGGCGGGCAAGTCCTGTGCCTAGCTCGGAACCCTGAGCACGGCACGCGCTGCTTATGTTGGACGGGAGGCACCAGCGGTACAGGTTCCGCTGCAACTGGACTCTGCGGTCACCTGGACATACCCATGTTCTGGGAATACGCTGCATACGGGACTCCGCCCCTTACCCTGTCCCATTGTACCCCATGCCCTGCGCCCAACCTATGTAGACTACTTCACATTGCGGCGCTTCCTGCGAGCGCGCACGTACGACTTTGACAGGGCCATAAAGATGTGGACGGACCACGTTAACTGGCGCCGGGAGAACAAGGTGGACAGCATCCTGCAGGACTTCCACTTCGACGAGCGGGACAAGTTCCTGGAAGCGTACCCCCAGGGCTACCACAAGCTGGACAAGATGGTAGGCTTTGGTGCAAATGAGGAGCCGATGGATTGATGGTTGCAGTGGTGACATACATGGCATGTGCGGGCGATCTTGGCCTGTCAAGGCTGATGTGTAGAGTGGCCAGAGCTTTCAAGGCTGTAAAGCCAAGGGAGGCGCCTGGGCGAAGCTACATGTCACAGCGTGTACGACTCCTGTCCTCCATCTCCCATAGGGCCGCCCGGTGTACATTCAGCTGATCGGGAAGATCAAGGTGCCGGCAATCATGGAGTGCACGAACGAGGAGCGAATGTTCAAGTTCCATGTGCAGGTACGGAGCCAGATCAGGCCGGGGGGAGGGACCGTCAGGGGGGCAGTGCTAGATTCCTGGCTGTTACAAACGAACGTAGCGGTTGCAAGGCTTGGGAGGGATAGGGGAGGCAATGGGCGGACATACATGAGGGGGCACTGCAGGTTGCACGGGTGCACGTTGTGATGCCATGGTGCCGGGCGGCCCGACAGGAGTACGAGCGCTGCGTCAAGGTGATCATGCCCATCGCCTCAAAGCTGGCGGGGCGGAAGGTGGACCAGACGTTCGGGATCATGGACGTGAAAGGTGGGCAGGTCCGCTTGTCCATGCCAGCACGAAGCGTTGTGGGGCGAGTGTAGCAGGCGGGTTGGTGCGGCACGGCCTGGGGCGACTGCGGACGCAAGCTAGCACCTATTGCTGGACGCAGGGGGGACGCAACACGCGGTGCAACATACAAAACGGAAGGTCGGGTGTATATACTCGTTGATGGAAACGAAACTGCGCGTGTGGTGCAGGCGTGGGCATGTCAGCGCTGACTGGTGACGTGAAGCGCATGCTGGGCCAGTTCACCAAGACCGACCAGGACAACTACCCGGAGATGCTGGGGCACATCTGCATCATCAACGCGGTAGGCAGGGGTTTGCGGGCTTGGTTGGGACGTGCTGGACATCAAGCTGGTTGCGTGAGGGCTTTCTCAACACTTCATGCACAAGACTTGTCCGTGGCGTGTCAGCACCCGTCCATACATCTGTGCCATGTTGGCCGAGGCGAGGCGAGGTGCAGGCGCCAAGCGCATGGTGTGAAGTGCTGGAATAGATCAAGTGCAGGAATAGCCGACACCTGACACCTGCGCTGTACCTTGACCGCCATCTCCACTCGCAGCCGGCCGTGTTCCGCATGCTGTGGGGCCTTGTCAAGAACATGATCGACGTGCGCACACAACAGAAGATCGAGGTGAGGCAGCGCCTAGGCAGTACCAGGGCTGGCTGGTTTGGGCGGTCCTCTACTCCTCTCCCCACACGGCCAGGTGACGCTGTGCCTGTCCCCACCGCGCGCCGCCCCCCGCCCCCCGCCCCCAGATCCTGGGCCCCAACTACATGGAGGCGCTGTTGAAGCACATGGACATCGAGAACATCCCCGAGTTCCTGGGAGGTGCGTGGCCACACATGATGAGGAGCCGGCGGGCGCAGGGTGCGGCACGGGACATGAGGAAGGCGTGGCCGGTGCCCCAGAGCGGCCACTCCACCCGCTCACAACCCAACAGCCAAAGTGCCCAACCCCTTATTTTTGCCTTCCACAGGCCAGAGCCGCGGCACGCTGCTGGACGACGTGGGCCCCTGGTCCGACCCCGAGCTCATGGCGGCCAACGGCATCGACGTAGATGCGCTGCGCCGGGGCGACCCCGCAGGCGCGCTGCCGGGGCCGGGCCTGGCGTCGCCCAGCTTCACCCGCGCGCCGTCCCTCCTGAACAGCTCCCTGGGGCCCATGGGCAGCATGTTCCGCACGCCTACTGTGTGAGTCAGGCGCTGTGTACGGGCGAAAGAGCGTCGCAATGCAGACTGGGGCCAGGCCCAGACATGGCGGGAGGGGTCGTGGCTGGTCTATGGAGAGCAAGTGGGAATGCCCCGGTTTGAATTCGAAGTCTCTGCACACCACAACGCCACATATTTCGCCTTCTGATGCGCCGCATGCGCTATGATACAGCATATCCACCACCGTGTGTGTGCTTGCCGCAGCGCCCGCGTCTCGGTGGAGGCTGCCAACGGCGCGAGCCCGTCCGCGTCCGCCTCGGGGCCGTCCGCCATGCTGGCCGCCTCCGCCGCCGCCACGGTGGCGCAGCTGCAGGCCATCGCGGAGAACCGCTCGCGGTCGCTACAGGAGCGCGTCAAGGTGTTGGAGAACATGCTGCCAGCAGCCCTGGAGCGGTCGCGGCCACAGGTACGCTGCTGTAGATGGGTGCGGTGGTCAATGATACGGACGGACAGTACATGTGATGTAATGGACAGTGGCGTGTCAAGAGCCTTGGCTGCCGTGTGGGCTACCGGAGCGACAGTGCCTGTGCTGCTCGCTACACTGCACGGCATGACGACGCAACCCGACACGTGCAGGCGGCCACGGACGTGAGCGTCCGGTCCGCGCCCGAAGGCAGCCTACTGAACCGGGTGGAGGTGCTGGAGGACGCGGTGGAGACGGTGCTGCTGGCGCAGGAGGCACTCATCATCCAGGTGTGCAGACAGTGGGCGTATGCAAGTGGGACGATGGGCCCGGCAGGGAGGGGCGCCTGGCGGCCTGCAGGGAACGAGGGTGCAAAGTTGCACCGAGGTGTGGATGGGCAGCAAGGTTCGCGTCCGCTTGCGTAGGTAAGGTTGCGACGCAGCAGGTGTAGCAACTTCTTATGCTTGGGCGACTGCAATTTGCATGCTTGCATGCCGTAGGGTACGGGGCGCTCATTGCATTGGCAGAGCGGTATGACCTTAGCAAGCCTGCTCTCACACTCTTTTGCGCCACAGGCCCAGCAGCAGGCGCAGCTGACGGAGGTGGCGCTGGCGGACCTGCGCAACCGCGTGGCCACCGCCGAGGCCAAGGCGTCCAGCGCCAAGGCGGGCTGCTGCACCATCATGTGAGGGAGCTGGCATAGCTTGGACGGCACGGTCCAGAGGAGGTACTACAGCGCGTTTGGCCACTACTGGAAAGGCAGGCCGAAGGCATAGCGGGGGCTTCTATGGATGCTTTGCCACTTGCTGGCAAGGCCGCGAAGCGGTGACCAGAATGGCGCGGGACCACGCCCTTTAAGCGGGCGGCGGCGCCTTCCTCGCGTGGGGAGCAAATGAACTGAAGCGTGGGGGACTGTGGAGACGGATACCACTGTGGGGGCGGACACGCTCCACCCAGCCAGCAAGAGGCAACCGCCATGGGTTAGGAGGTGCTAGTACACGGGGCTGCATAGGCGTGCCTCAGGCAGACGGGCACGCATGTGTCTGTGGTTGGTTGGGTGGAGGCAGTGGCGCGCGCATTCAGGGCAATTAAGGACGCCGGGCAAGGTTTGATGTCGGGCGTTGGGCGCACATGGAGTATCATGTGTGAGCCTCCTAAGTGGGGCTTTCGGGTGAGCACTGGCATTGAGACATACTGGCTAGGCATGCAAGAGGGAATTACGGCATATGCTGCGGATGAGCTTGTGTTTCGGAGCAAGGGGTTTGGGCGCGGAAAGTGCACATATTGCGCGGCTTGCGTTTGACGGATTCGCCCATGTGTTGGCCGTACGGGTCGGCCTCTGCATACTATCATTTTGTATCAGGGGAGGTATCTTAGCATCAAGCAAGGCGCGAAAGGTCTCTCATGCAGGACTCCAAGGCGGCACTCGGACGTCAGCTTGAACGTGCCCGTTCTGAGCATGGGGCAGTGACCGCTGTCTCAATTGTTCGTGACGGTGATATGGGGACCGCCGTGGCGAGCGCAGGTCTTAACATTAAGTTATCATAACGACCCGCTTGGAACCGCTTGGAACCCGCCCCGTTTGCTTCACGGTGAGCTGCATCGACTGGCGCCAAGTTACAAGCGGGGGTGCCAGCGAGTGGTGCAGGAGTGCCAGGGCCCTGCGGCGACGGAACACAATGGATGCTGGGCGTCGCCAGGGTTGAACAACTCGTCTGGACGCGGGTTCAGCAATTGCCAGCAACGTCGTCTGTACGCTCTGGGACACTCTGGGCGCAGGTCCGGGGCACCCCCTTACCGCACGCCCAGACACGCCAGGGCACGCCCAGGCACGCCCTAGGTCACTCTCGTCTGACGAGCCCGCCGTCCGCAGAGCCGTCCAGATCCTTGCGAGTGACCGGCGCCCCGCCAATCACCGCAATCCATAAGTGCAGAGATTCCTACGGCTATGCCGATTGTTGCGCCCGTCCTGGTCTGAATGCCTCTCACACTGCTGAGCAGTTGGCAGATGGAGAATCGGCTATTCCGCAGGCTGTACGAGGTAGCAATATATACAAGCGCACTCAATAGTTAGAACCCAACAAGTCAACTGGGCTAAAGCCCCAGGACGATAACCGGCTCGCTTCAAGGCCTAGTCCCGCCACGTACACTAGTTGCCTTGCAGGCTCATAAGCTTGTTGATAGTGCACATAATACATCAATACTGATCCTAGCTCATTTTTGCCGGGTAGAGCATTGTCTCGGCGTGGCCCTGTGTGTACGCATGCCTCGTAGCTCCTCGCTAGTATAACTTAGTGTTTTCATAGTAGTCACTTGTATTATATCGGTGCGCTTGTAACTGAAGCAGCACGCCTGGCAGCGGAAGACATTTGCGAATGGGTTTGCCAAGGGCGTGATAGCCCTTATACGGGCTGAAGAACAGTTGGAGAGGCCATGGGATGCCAACCGAGGAACAGGCGATTAAGCAGGCTGCAAGGCGTGCGCGCGAGGCTCCTGGAGTGTGGCCTCATCGTCGCCCTGTCGGTGGCAGTCTGGGGCGTGGGCCAAGCACAGCTAATTCTTAATGGTCCATATGGTGAACTGGATATCCCAGAGCAACTGGCAAAGCCACCGTTTTGGCGTCAGGCACTTGCCCCTTGCGGGCTGGCCAGCAACGATACAGGCGTTCGTCCGAATCGCTGCGCCAACAACGTAGACTTTTGCTTTCCGGATCCATACCAGCCCACGTTCCAGGTTTGCACGCCGTGCTACAAGGCGTGCCTGGAGTGCACCCGGTTTGATTCCCCTCCCCGCAATTGCAGGTGCGTGACGTGTACTTCTCAACGCATGGCTAATGCGGTGACCGACGTGTGGCTCGGGAAGCGTGGGTCTCTGAATCAAGGAGGGGCAGGCAGCGTTGGGGTTTAAGGCCGTGCTGAGTGCGGGACCCGGAGGCTGGTTTGCAGCGGGGTGTTGCACATGGGGACGCGGGTGGGACACCTCTGGAGACCCCCACCCGCGGCACGCATGCTAGCCCCCGCGCCCGCGTGGCTGCTGTTCTGCCCAGGAGCCCTGCTGAGATGTTTTCTGCATTACATGCTTTGCATTGCCAACAGCTAACCGACACCGCACCCGTCTACAAACCAGCCCGCTCGCCAGACCCTCCCCACAACACTCCCACCTCTTGCGACAAAACCAACCGTTCCTCCGCTTCTCACATCCTCCCCGGTCACGCGCAGTGGCATTACGAACCACGAGTGCAGCGCCTGCGGCTGCTCCCGCACGCTCAACACCTGCACCTCCTCCCGCGCCTGCCGCACCGGCTCCTACTGCGACCGCTACGTGGGCAAGTGCGTGTCCTGCTACGAGTGCCTGGACGACGGCGACGTGCGGGAGGGCTCCTGCCGCCAGATCTGCGGGCACTCGCCCCGACCCGTGGTGCGTGGCGTGACGCAAGGGGAACTGGAGGGTAGGGGGCTGCTGAGCATGGGCAGCGGGGCAAAGCGGGAGCCCAGGCGCGGCCCAGCGGGCATGGCGTGGCGGCACAGCACGTGCAGGTTGCCTGTCCTGCCACCCGAAACAGGACGCGTCTTGACTCTGTCCAAGCACACCTGCCTTCCTGCCCTCCTGCACCTGTGCTCCCCTCAGCTGCCGGGTGTGTTCGGGCTGCCCTACGACCCGGACGACGAGGCCGCCAGCGAGTGGGTCATCGACGCGGCGGTGGAGGTGGCGGCGCTGTTCAAGTCCACACTGGGCACCGCGCCCGCCGTGGGCTGGTTCGACCTAGGCACGGTGCTGGGCGGCGTGGGCTTTGACTTCCTGCCGCCGGAGCAGCTGCGCTTCGCGGTGCTTCAGGTGACGCGCGCCAACGCCACCTACAGCGGCTACGTCGCCGCCAAGTCGCCGCGCGCGCCGCCGCCCAACGCGCCGCCGGACCCGCCGCCGGCGCCGCCCTCGCCGCCGCGGTCCGGTAACACCAGCGTCAATGCCACCGTGAACGGCACCTCGGGCGGTGTCAACGGCACCTCGGGCGGCGGCCTGAACGCCACCGGTGCCGTGTCGCGCCACCGCGCCGAGCTGCGCCGGCGCTTCCTGCAGTCCACGACCGGCGGCAACGCCACGGCCACCACCACCTCCCTGCCCAGCTTCCCGCCCACCATGGATGCCAACCCCTCCACCGCGCCCGTGTACCCGGAGGACCTGGTGCGCGTGTTCCTGCTGCAGCGGCGCGACCACTACGACGCCTTCTGCCCGCCCGACGCCCAGATCTTCTCCACAGGCCTGTCCTACCCGGGCTGCGCCTGCATGGCCATCCCGCCCGAGTACCAGTCCGACACCTCGCTGGTGACCGGCTCCACAAAGCAGTGGATCGACTACCTGGCGTTGCTGGGCGGCGCCAACGCCACCACGGCGCAGGCGGCGTGCCCGCAGGGCTTCCGCTGCTCCTCCGCCAACTTCCAGCATATGCGCCACCTCATGAGCCGCGCCTACATCCCGCTCACCATGGGCATCTGCGTGCCGTGCCTGGTGGGCGAGTACTGCCCCGAGGGCACCGTGGAGAAGACGCAGGACCTGGTGGAGGTGTGCAACCGCCGCAGCGCCCTGCTGGACAGCGCGGAGGACAGCAGCAGCAACAGCAGTAGCAGCAGCAGTAGCAGCGGGAGCGGCAGTAGCAACAGCAACAAGGACTGCGGCAACACGCGGCTGTGCCCGGCGGGCAGCTACTGCCCCGCGCCGTCTGTGAAGCAGAACTGCACAGTGGGCGACTTCTGCACGGAGGGCTCCACGGGTGGGTGCCAGGTGCAGGGGCGAGGGCGAGGGCAAGGGCGAGGGCAGGAGCCAGGAGGGGGCCACTGGGCGGTCAGTCGGTGCTGGATTTGCCAGGGGTTGCAGCGGCGGTTGGTGGAGGGTTTAAACGGGGGGGGCGGGGGCTGAGGAGGGAGTAGGGTGGGGCGTACAGGGGCTGGTGGATGCAGGCGGGGCGACTGGCCGTCTTGCGCGCATTGGGGAAGCTTGAATGCGGCAAGCTGCAGGCTGGGCTAGAGGGCGGCCCTCATCCATATCCACATTCTACTGCTGCTCAAACTTCGCGCCTTGCCTGCACCCTCCCTCCGAACACAGAGCCGGTGACGTGCACGTTCGACACCATCCTGAACCAGCTGCCCTTCGCCACCGTGAAGCCTCAGCCCACCTACGTGCTGTCCACCGTGACCCAGGGCTCTCCGCTCAGCGGCAACTACTGCCCGGAGGGGAGCGAGGACCCGTTTAACTACTGCCCTGGGGGTGAGTGGGGACTGAGCGGCAGGCGGGGGAGGGCAAGGGAGCGAGGCGTGAGGACGTGGGGACCCTGGGGGTGGGGTGGGGTTCAAGGACGCAGGGGCACTGGGGGCGGGATGGGGTGTGGGCGTCAAGTACGGAAGGAAGGTCAGGGGCGGGCAAGAAGCCAACATGATTGGAACTATCTATGTAAGAGGGATTGGAGGTGGTGCGTGTGGCACACAGGGGCCCGTCCGACCACTCAACTGACCGCTTCCCGCCCTCCCAACCGCAGGCTACTACTGCCCTTCCCCCGGCGTGAAGACGCTGTGCCCCGTCGGCTACTTCTGCCCCGACAAGTCCGTGGAGCCGGTTCGCTGCGGCTTCCTGCTGTCCTGCAACGACGCGGGTATCAGCAAGCCGCAGGTGGCCTGGTGGGGCTTCATCGTGTTCGTGGTGCTGATGCTGATGCTGCCGGTGGCGGGCATCCTGTACAACCTGTACGAGGAGAAGGCCATGCGCCGCACCGCGCACGACGACAAGCTGCTGGAGGCGCTGGCGGCCATGGGCTTTGGCGGCGGCGGCATTGAGGAGGACAGCGACAGGTGCGGGCGGGAGGGGAGGGCAGGCGGGGCAGAGGCGACGCGGCTGCAGCGGCGGGGCAGTGGCGGCGGGTGACGTGAGGGGACTGGGCGTCGGGTAGCAGAGTTCGGTGGCAGATTGGGCCGCACGCAGTACGTGGCGCGGAGAGGCTGTGCCAGGCGCCTGACACGACACGGCATGGCACGACATGACACGGCATGGCACGACACTGCCCCACCTGGCGTGGCTCCTGCCTGCAGTGATGATGACGACGCTGACTACTGGGCCGCGGAGTGGCTGGGCTGGAAGGGCGGCGAGGGCGGCAAGAAGGGCGGCCGCTCGGGCTGGCGCCGCTTCAAGGGCTGGTTCAGGTAAGTGCCGGTGCCGGTGCGGGGCGGAGGGCGGCTGGTGGCGGGGGAGGTGGCCCGGGGCGAGAGGGCTGAGGCGTGAGGGAGGGCGGGAGAGCGGAAAGAAGACAAGGCCGTGCGAGCTGAATGGTGAGGAAGGGTAGCAAATGGCGTTGCGGCGTCTCTGTGGGCTGCACAGGCTGCTTGGGGAGCACCACCTGACTGCAGGCACACGTCTCCCCGCCTTCGCTGTCCTTGCGCAGACGCCGCGTGCTGCGCCGCAGCGACGGCGGCGCCCCCGACCGCGAGATGAGCACCATGGCGGGTGCCCGCAGCGGCAAGAGCGAGGCGGCTGCGGCGCTCAAGGAGAAGAACATGGCAGATGACGAGATGCTGCAGCAGCTGGGCAACGACCGCCTGCCGCCCGGCTTTGACAAGATCAGCCCCTACCTCACCATTCAGGTAGGAGGGAGGGAGGGAGCGGGGGCCACACGGGATTCAGGTGCGGGTTTTACATCGGCATGACCAACCTTCATGACCTCGACTCTGCGCCCCGCCCGCACCACAGTTTGAGAACTTGTGCCTCAAGCTCAAGGGCGGGCGCCGCATCCTGGACCACGTGTCGGGCGACTTCCCGCACAGCCACCTGCACGCCATCATGGGCCCCTCCGGCTCCGGCAAGTCGTCCTTCATCACGGCGCTGATCGGCAAGGCCGGCGGCGGCGTCATCACCGGCAACGTGACAGTGTGGAAGTGCGACAGCCAGGAGGTCGAGCTGGGCGCACCCTGCGTGTTCGAGGAAATCAGGTGCGCGTGTGGACAAGGAGGGTTGGAAAGCGGTGACGCAGGCGCAGGCGCATGTGCATGTGATGCTGACTGCACCAGCCGCGGCAAAGGCTGCGCTGGGACGCAGCGGGCCTGACGGCACCACCTGACCGACCGCCCGCCATCCGCCACAGCCGCTGAGTCGGGCATGCGCACGCCCTGCGTCCCACTGACCGACCTGGCTGCGCCCTGCCTGCCTGGCCGGCGCAGGTACCTGACGGGCTTTGTGCCTCAGGACGATGTGGTGCACGAGACCATGACGGTGCGCGAGAACCTGTTCTACAGCGCCGCGCTCAGGCTGCCGCGCGGCACGCCCCGCGCGGCGCGCGAGACGGCGGTGCGCGGCGCGCTGAGCATGCTGGGCATGGCGCACGTGCAGCATGACATCGTGGGCAACGTGGGGCGCAAGGGCCTGTCGGGCGGCCAGCGCAAGGTGCGAGCAGCCGGGGGTATGGGGCTTGACATGGCGGGCATTGCCTCGCTGTCCCAGCGCTGGCAGACTGCTACCGTAGCTGTGGGGGCCAGGCGTTGGCAGGCAGCGTTCCTGCAGCCAAAATCGTAGCATTTCGCCCTGTATCATGTCCGCAACCATGGGTCTGCGCACCGCAACTCTCGAGAGCTCCTGGCCCCCTCCCAACTTTCTCTTTCTAACGCCCTGGCCCCATGGCCCACGCCCTGGCCCCTCAGCGCCTGAACATCGGCCTGGAGCTGGTGGCCAAGCCCAGCCTGCTGATGCTGGACGAGCCCACCAGCGGCCTGGACGCCGCGGTGTCGCACGACGTGGTGCTGGCGCTCAAGCACATGGCGGAGGCGGGCATGAACGTCATGGTGGTCATCCACCAGCCCCGCTACTCCATCTTTGAGATGTTCGACTCGGTGCTGCTGCTGGGCGTGGGCGGCCGCACCGTGTTCCTGGGCCCGGTCAACCTGGCCGAGGCCTACTTCAACTTCCTGGGCTTCAGGCCGCCGCCCAATGAGAACAGGGCGGGTGAGGCGGGGGGCGGTGTGTAGGATTGTGTGTAGGGGCGTGGGCACCGCAGGCCGCAGGGAGCGGGTGGCAAGAAGCGGTTCACCGTATGGTGAGGCGCAAACAGCTTGCACAAGCTCAGGGGCCCCTGGGATGAAGTGCCGCCATATGGCCCGTGTGCCACCTCCCACCCCTTGCATTCCCACCCCGCCCTAATGTGCGCACTCGCCCGCGCGCAGACTTCTACCTGGACGTGATCAGCGGCGCCGTGTGGCGCGACAACGACGAGGACTTTGTGCCCAACGAGCTGTTCACGGTGTGGCAGGAGGTGGGCCGCATGTGGCTGATCGAGAAGCTGACCAACCCCGACTTCGGCGAGGAGGAAGAGGAGGACCTGCGGGCGCGCGGCGGCGTCGGCAGCGCCAGCGGCAGCATCACCGGCAGCGGCAGCTGGGACGACGAGGACGGGAGCGAGGGCAGCTACGGGGTAGGCGCACGGGTGAAGAGGGTGTGTGGCGGCGCGGGCGGCTTGGGTGTGCGGGACTGATCAGTTCACAGGTTTGGGGTGCCCAGCGGGAACAGCGCGCGTAATCTGGACTCCCTGGACTCCAGTCCGGAGCATCGTCCAAAGTGTGCCATACCTAGTCCTGACTTGCGCGCGTATCCCCATCCCACAGTACGATGACCACTACGACGACCACCACCACCACCACCATCACCACTACCAAGCGGGCCGCCACGAGGCGGGCAGTCACCGCGGGCACGGCCACTCGCGGTCGCCATCGCCGCAACCTCACCGACCGGCGGCTCCTTTCACGCACCCGTACTACCGGGAGGAGGAAGAACACATTCGCCTTGGGCATCGCCCCGACTCCAACCACGTGTCCACACGCCGCGGTGCCGGTACCCATGTTCCACCACTCAGCAGCCGCGGCCACCAGGGCCAACACTACTCCCCACGCCACAGCGACCGCACCCGCGGCCGCGGCCGCCACCGCCACCACCACCACCATGACGATCACTACCACTACCACTCTCAGCAGTCCGACAGCGCAGGCCCCAGCGGCCTGCGGCGCCGCAGCGGCGCGGACCTCTTCGCCGCCACCGTGGCCGCCGCCGTCGCGGCTTCGCACAGCAACTCGGTCAGCAGCGCCGGCGGCGCCCCCGGTGGCGGCGGCAGCGGCACCGGCCCCAGCGCCGGCTCCGGTGGCGGCGGTGGCGGCAGCGCGCCGACCAGCCCGGGCCCGCTGACGCGTGCGGCGCTGGAGCACAGCTCCATGACGCACCAGCGCAGCCGCTTTGCTCCAGACCGCAGCGGCGGCGGCAGTGCGATCCCCGGTCCCTCGCTTTCCGCGGGCGCAACCTTCTTCGGCCATCCGCTAGGCTCCGGCGGCAGCGTGGGCGCCGCGGTGTCGCCGCCGGCGGCCATGGACAGCAACGGCTTCATGCCCACCGCCCACGTCACCACCAACACGACCCACTCAACTGTGGCCGCGGCAGCCGCCGCTGCCATGACGGCGGGAAGCGCGGCGGGAAGCAGTGCCTATGGCTCGCGCCGCTCAGGCATGGGCGCCGCCCCCATTGCCGGCGAGGACGGCCTGGGCCTGGCAGCAAACGACATCTTTGCGTCCAGCGCCGCCACCGCTGGAGCCGACAGCACCCTGCTTGGCAGCGGCCACGTGGGCTCCGTCGGCGCGGCTGTGGCCACAGCCAACGGCGATAGCGGCACCGTGGCCGCCGCCGGCGGCGCTGCTGCCGCCATCGCAGCCGCGCGTGGCCTAGCCAAGGTTGAGAGCCTGCGCGCCGGCATGGGCCGCGCCTCCGCTGGCCCCGCCGGGGGCGGCGGCAGCAACGGCGGCGCGGACAGCCCGCGCGCGCTGGAGGGGCCCGAGGCGGATATCCCGGCCAGCCGGCGCTTCCTGCAGACGGTGGAGAGCCTGAAGGAGGCGGGCGTGCCGCCCACGCTCACCGCCGCCGGCAGCCGGCGTGCGCGGGAGGTGCTTCGCCGCTCGCATGGCCGCAGCGGCAAGGCGGGCGCGCACCGCGGCGAGCGCAGCATGGGTCGCAACACGAGCGGCGTGTCGGTGGACCTGGGCGCGGCGGCGGCGCGGGCCGTGGCGGCGGTGGATGCGGAGCGAGAGCGGGAGCGGGAGCGGGAGGCGCGGCGTGCGGCCGGCGGCGAGCCGACTGTGAGTGGCTGATGGCCAGCGACGGGGACATGAGGAAGGGGCTTGGGGTTTGTGGAATGGCCGGATGTGTGCATGCAGGGAGGTTTCAGGAACCCTGCTACTGATGCAACATACGCCGCGTTGTCTTGACTGCGTGCCGCCCGTCCCCCTTCCCTCCCTCCCTGACTGCGCCAAGGTGCAGGTCGTGCTGTCTCCCGCGCCGCCCGACGCGGAGCCGCCGCGCAAGTCCTGGGCGCGCGTCAACCCGTCGCGTGTGTTGGAGTCGGCGCGCGCCGAGGCCAGCCGCCGCGCCCGCGAGCGCTGGTCCACCCTGCGCGCCAACGTGCGCCGTGTGCCTCAGCTCAGCAGCTCGGCGATGCCGCTGCGCGGCGGCGACGCCAGCCGCTGGCAGCGCATCAACATCAGTGCGGTGGTTCGGCACGGCAAGGCGCACACGGGCTCCACGTCGCGGCGCAACAGCGGCGACGGCGGGCTGGTCAGCCGCAGCCACTCGGTCAGCAGCGTCATGCCGCGCAGGTGCGCCCGGGAGGCGGGGGGTGGCGGGGAGTGGGGGCTAGCCGCGTGGGGTAGTCTCCGCCCCTGCAGTGGCTGAATATCACGCACGGTATGGGGTATGGTGTGATGGGGTATGGCCGTATGGGGTGATGGGGTGATGGGGGGCTGTGAGGAGGGATGCATGCATGTAGGCACGTGACAGGGCGTGAGGTGGAGCTGCGGTCACTCTGGGACCTGCAGGCAGATTCGTCCCGCTCATTTTCTGGAATCTGGCCTCTTGCTCGTTGCTCCTATGCTCCTCAAACGCACACGGTGCTTCGCTGCAGGGCCTCGGCGCACATGGTGCGCGGCACCGGCGGCGACCGCACCACCGGCGGCAACCGCAACACGGTGCAGGGCCTCACCGGGGGCGGCGGCGCGGCGGGCGGCGGCAAGGTGTCGTTCTGGGACGTGGCCATGACGCAGCTGGAGAAGGCGCACAAGGACAAGGACCACGCCGGCCCACCGGCGGACCGCTTCCGTCACAGCACCGGCGGCGACAAGGACCACCGTCCTGGCGGCGGCGCCGCCACCACGGCGCCCGGCGAGGTGGCGGCCAAGCGCGGCGCCGGCGCTGCTGGCGGCGCGGCCGAGCCCAAGAAGCTCTCCATGATGGACATGTGCGCACGGGTTGTTGTGATGTTGTCGTTGTTGTTGTTGTTGTTCTTGATGTTTTTGGGGTGTGGGTGTACGGTATGCGGTCGGCGCCCATGCTCACTGCTACCCGCCTGTTGCCGGCCACACGCTTGCCGCAACCCGCCGCACCGCCTGTGCGCAAGTCCTGACGCCTTGCCCATTAACCACAGCCCCACCGGATTAAACTACCCACCCTGCACGCCTCATTGCGCACCGCAGTCTCAAGATGGCCCGCAACGTGGAGCAGCAGCGCCGCGCCACCGAGATCGGCAACCTGCGCTCCGCGGCCGCCGGGAACACCCGCAAGGCCCTCCTCCATCACCCGCCCGCGCCCTCACGCAAGAACCTGCTCGCCGCTGCCGACGGCGACGACGCCGAGGCAGCCGGCGGCGGCGGAGCCGCCGCCGCCGCCACCGGCGCGGGCGAGGAGGCCGGCGCTGGAGGCCCCAGCGCGGCGGCCGTTACTGCTGCTCGCAGGTCGACAGGCGGCGGAGCCGGCGTTGCTGGCGGCGGCGGCGAGAAGGACAAGCACATTGCAGACCTGAAGGCCGAGCTCGCGGCTAAGGCCAAGGCCGGCGGCAAGGCCAACATGATGGACATCCTCAAGATCGCGCGTGTCGCCGCCAAGGACAAGGGCGGCGGCGGCGCCGCGGCCGGAGGCGCGGCCGCCGGTGCTGCAGCCGGCGCAGCTGCCGGCGCCGAGGGCGAGGGCGACAAGGACGGCGACGAGCACCCCAAGCGCTCGCTGCTTGACGCCTACCGGAACAGCATGCGCATGCGGGTGGAGCGAAGCGGCGGCAGCCACGGCGGCGGCGAGAAGGACCATCGCGTCAGCGGCGGCGGCGCGGAGCGGCACCTGCTGGCCAGCGGCGGCAGCGAGGCGCTGCTGAGCGGCGCGGTGCACAGCACGGCGGCGGCGGCGCTGCTGGGCGAGGAGGTGCCCATGCTGCAGGACGACGAGGACGAGGTGGAGGAGATGTGAGTAGCGCCACGCGTGTGTGTGTGTGTGTGTGTCGGGTGTAGGTGGCGTCAAACGAACGGAGAACTGGAACAGCAGGGTGAAGAGGGCGCTCCTCAAGCTTCCTGTCCCGTCATCGCATACCGTAGTGTTACAAAGGTTTCGGGAAACTAAGTTCGTGGAGAGGCCCCGAACCTGTTTCCCGAACCTATTTAATATTTATAAATGGCCCTGGCTTCCCGAAAATAAGTATCAACAGCACGAAATTTGATTTTTCGCGGGCGCGCTCCGCGCGCCGGGGTGGGGGGTGCGGGCGTGGGGTGCAGGTGGGGGTGCAGGTGGGGGTGGGGGTGGGGGTTGCCGGTGGGGGTGTGGGTGGGGGATGCAAGCGTGGGTGCGGGCGTGGGGAGTAGGCGGGGTAAGCTGGTGGTGACTGGTGGCTCGTGGCTGGTGCTGTGTATGCACAATGGCATGAGGAGTATGCGGTTCTGGTGAACGGTACACGAGAGGCGCCCTGTCACAAGGGCCACAGACCGTGCCGCAGGCCCATTCCGGGTGCGTTCAGCGGTGCCCCGAATTATCGAATCAAGCTCGAAAATTTCCGTGGCGGGCGTCCCGAATATTTAGTTTCCCGAACATTTTCATAAATATTGTAGGCTCCCTCCCCGAAAATATTAATCCCGAAACCTTTGTAACACTACGGTAAGCCGGCGCCTCCCATTGCCTCTCTTCCAACATCGCGGCCCCCTCTCGCCTCGCCCCCTCCCCTGCGACCTCCCTCCCGCCTCCCCATACAGGGTCCACCGGCTGTATGAGAACCGGCGTGTGACGCATCTGTCCAAGGTGGTGCCGTGGCGGCCCAAGGACCTGCAGGCCATTCACGACAACTTTGACCTGCTGGATGTGGGCGGCAACAAGGAGCTCAGCTACGAGGAGTTCCTCTACTTCTTCGCCAGCCTGCGCAAGCTGCTGCCGGAGCGCCACTTTAAGAAGTTCGTGGAGGAGACGGTGGAGCAGTTCGACCTGCAGGCACGTGTGTGCATGGGAGGGCCGGAGGGCGGGATGGGGAGAAGGGGGGGGGAGGGCAGGCGGAGGGCAGGAACCTGTGATGGGGCGGGCCAGCTGTGCGGGAGGGCTGTGCTGCCTATACTTGGTGTGCAGACGCATCGGATCCGCAGCTCTATGCGCCAGCCTCTGGCAGGCGCTCACGCGCACCCGCTTCATCCCTCGCCCGTGCCTCTGCCCGCCTGTTTGCCCTGCTGCTGCTGCCGCTGCCCCCACAGGAGAACAGCGTGGTGACTCGCGATCAGTTCCTGGAGGGCATCAAGACCAAGCTCAAGGAGGCGCAGCTGCCGGCCGAGGTGCGGCGGAGGAGGCGGCGCGGCGCACACGGCTACCTGCGGGGCCAGGAGAAGGCGGAGAAGCGCCGCCGCCTCAACGTCGTGAGTACTGACTGACCTTGGCTGGGGGGTAGGGCGGTCAGATGGGCGGTTGCGTGGCTGTTTGGGGCCGGAGCCGATCAGGGTCGCCTGCAGGCTTTCGCCGCTGCCTCGCAGCAGTACCTGCTTCCACAACCCAGCCAAGTTGTGTCTGCGCCTGACGACACGCCTCGCCCATCCCATCCTCGCGCTCTACCGCTGCTTCATCCCTCCTCCTTTAAGCAAACCACTCCACCCTCCGCCGCCCCACCAACTCAATCCCCGCATTACGCAACGCCACCTCAACCCCACCTCGATACCCCGCCTCGCTCCCTCAGATCCTGCGCAGGGTGCGCAAGCTCAAGTCCGCGCCCGAGGACCACGAGGCCGCTGCCGAGCGCAAGAAGCTGCAAGACTACTGGTACGACCTTCGCGAGTACTTCCGCAAGAAGAACCTGTCCATCACCATGAAGCACCACGCCGCCAAGGCCGCCAAGGCCGCCGGCGCCGCCAACCCGCTTGTGGCGGCGCGGCTGCAGTCGGTGGCGGTGATGCAGTCCATGTACATGCCCAACCACCCGCCGGCACTGGGTGGGTGCGGGGCGCGGGGCTGGGGGCGGGGCCGGGACCGGATGCGGCCTGGGGATGATGGGGGATACGGGGTTTGCTGCATCGGTTGGGGGTCCAAGAGGTGGGCTGGGAGCAAGCGAGTTCCTGCACTGTGAGCTGTGTGGAGCTGGCCTGCATACAGCGTGCCCTGCTCCCTACTACCCATAATCATGATTGGAACTCCCACTCCCGCCAGTGTCTTGACTGTCCATACTCCTGGAACCTCCGACCCCCGCAGCCGCGCTGGGCACCATGAACCGCACCGAGGTGGTCAACATCGGCGCCCAGACGCTGCTGCTGCCCGAGCACGCCGCAGCCATGGCCGCCATGGCCGCCGCCGGCAGCGGCCGCATGGACGGCGTCGAGAACAGCCCCTTCGGCACCGCGGGCTACGCCGCCATGGCCGCTGACGTGGAGGCCACAGGCAGCATGTCGCGCGGCGGAGGTGGCGGCGGAGGCGTGATGGGTGTACCGGGCATTACGTCGGCGGCGGCCGCCGCCGCCGGCTCCTTCAGCCGGTTCGGCCCCGGCGGCCCGGCGGGCCCCATGGCGGCGGCGGCCTCTGGCGGCGTGCCGTACGGCATGATGGCCAGCCACCTGTCTGTCAGCCGCGCCGGCGGCGGCAGTGGCGCCGGCACGCCGCGCGCCGGCGGCGGCCGCCAGCGCCGCGCCAGCGGCCTGGGCCTGCCCAGCCGCATGGGCGCCGGGCCGAGCAACGCCGCCGTGGCCGCGGCCATGGCCGAGGTTGAGATGGCCGGGCTGGGCAACGGTGCGGCTTCATTGGGCGCGGCGCGCGAGCGCGAGCTGGCTCAGATGCTGGGCCTGCCGGCGCCGCGGGTCTCTGCGGGCCTGAGTGGCGCCGAGGCGGGCTACGGCAGTGCGGTGGAGCGCAGCGGCGGCAGCGCGGTCCGCCACCACAAGCGGCTGCATGCCGTGCTGACGCCCGGCGGCCGCGTGAGCACCAACATCAGCGACACCGAGCTCAACCATGTGGCCGGCGGCCGCGTCAACAAGAGCGTGACCGGCCGCGCCAGCAGCGTCACCGGCCGCGGCAGCGGCACCAGCGCCGCTGGTAGCCGTCGTGGCAGCACGACCGGCCGCGGGCCTAGCATGTCGGGTGCCACGGCGGCGGCGGTCGCAAATGCGGTGCTGGCCGGCGGCCGCATCGCCAGCATTACCGGCCGCGTGGGCAGCACCAGCACGCGCGCCACTGGCGCCCACCCCGGCGCCCGCTTGGAGGCTATGGACCCGGCACACGCCGCCAGCATCGTCGCCGCCGCCAATCGCATGGGCTCCATCACCGGCGGCGCCGGCATGCGCATGGGCAGCATCACTGCCGGCCACCCCGCTGCCGCCCTGGCCGGCATGGCCATCGGCGGCGGGCGCATGGGCTCCATCACCGCCGGCGCCATGCGTGTCGGCAGCATCACCGCCGGCGGCGGCCGCGCGCCGGGTGTGATGGTCATCGGCGGCGGCCGCATGGGCTCCATCACCGCCACAGGCCGCATGGGCTCCATCACAGGCGGCCAGCATGCCGCTATGCGCCGCCGCATCCGCGCCGCCGGCTACGGCGGCCAGGAGGAGGACGGCTTCGACACCGACGGCGAGCCTGTCGGCGTGCTGGCGGGCCGGCCGCAGGTGTTCGCGCCCGGCGGCATCTTCGCCGAGATGCCGCGCGCAGACAAGGAGTCGCTGCAGACGGTGCTGGCGCGCATGCGCGCGGAGAAGAACATCGACCCGCAGCTGCTGCAGCAGCAGCGCAAGGAGGAGGAGAAGGCGATGCTGGCGGCGGCGTCGGCGCAGGTGGGTCTGGGCGCGCTGCCGGGCGCCTCTGGCCCGCGCGCGCCGGGTGGTGGCCGGCAGCGGCGCGCCAGCTGGGTCCTCAACCCCGACCAGGTGGCTCTGGAGGGCCTGGAGGCCGGGGGCGCCAGCTCGCATGTGGGCGCGCCGCCGCTGGTGGGCACTGCCTCGGGCGTGCTGCCGCCCGGTGGCGGCAGCGCCGCCTTCTACCCGCCCCTGGGCGGCACCGGCAGTGGCGCGCTGGCCCCGCTGGGGCCCTCCGCGGCGCAGCTGCACCCCTCACTGAGCGGCGTGGGCTCGGGCATCGGCGTGGGCGCCGGATCGCTCAAGCCGCCGCCGCAGAGCTACAGCGGCGTGCCGCTGGCGCCCACCATGAGCGGCGTGGGCCCGCTCAGCCCGCTGGGCGACACCAGCAATGTGCCGCTGCTGCAGCCCCTGCGCGGCGGCCACTCCTCCGCCGCGCTAAACGACTCGCCCGTTGCGGCCGTTGGCGGCCTTGCCGGCGCGCCCGGCTCCAGCCGCCTCGCCGGCGGCACTCCCGCCGGCGCCGTGGCCGGCCTGGCGCTGCCGCCGCACATGTCACGTGGCGGCGCGGGCAGCGGCTTCGGCCCCGGCTCCATGTCCCGAGCGTCGCCGCACTCGACGCCGCGCGTCGCCGCCGGGCCCGTGCACTCGGTGCGCTTCGCCGCCACCGAGCGCAACATGAGCGGCACGCACGCAAGCGACGCGGCCATGGGCGCGCCCTACGGTTCTTTGCCCGGCGAGCCGGGCGAGGAGGGCGGCAGCTGGGGCGGCGACAGCGGCGAGGACGGCGAACACGAGCACGGCGAGGAGGGCAAGGGGCTGGAGGAGGACATGTACGCGGACGCCAAGCCCATCAACTGCTGCGTGCTGCTGTCCTACTACATCTCCTACTACAGCGCCGTGGCCTGGGAGTGGCTGGGTGAGTGATAGCGGTGGCAGCGGTGGCAGCGATGGCAGCGGCGGTGGCGGTGGCGGTGGCGGGCGTTCTGGGGCTTGGGGGCTGCTCCGCACGCATGCATGTTGGCTCGGGGTGAAGCTGACCGTGTATCTGATCCCATCCCCACCGCCTCGTCGCGCGTCTCCTCGTCGTGCAGCTCTGCGTGTGCGGCACTTCGGCGCCTCGCTGCTGGGCCATGAGCGCGGCGGTCGCGCGCTGCCGTCCGTGGGCCGCCAGATCTACATGGTGTGGCGCCGCAGCGCCACCAAGTTCCTGAACGAGCGCGCCTACGCGCTGCTGGACATCAGTCTGGTCATTATGCTGGGGCTGGTCATGGGCGCAATCCAGGTGCGTGCAGGGGTGCGGAGTGTCCGTGTCCTGGACGTGTTCTGGGGCGCGGGCTCAAAGCTCGACTCAGGCGCAGTGATGGTGCCCACGGCGGCTGGGCTGTACGCATACGCCCCTTCAGTAATCATGCACACACGCAAACATATACTCACACACCTACATCCCCGCACACACCTGCAGGGCCACACGTCGTCCATCACCAAGGTGCCCGAGACCGCCATCCTGGTCATCCTGGCCTTTGCGCTCACCTCGCTGGTGACCGGGCTGCGCACGTTTGGCCAGGAGCAGCTCATCTTCCTGACGCGCGAGGCGCAGGCGGGCCTCAGCGTCATGTCGTGGATGCTGGGCCGCATCGGCTGGGACCTCATCCTGCAGGTGTGTGTGGGAGGGGGCGGGGGGCAACACACGGCCGTGTGCATGGCAGCCGCGTGCGGCGCCAAGTGTTGTTGTCAGCGGCATGCCTGCACTGTGCTGGACAGTGATCCGGACTTGCATGGGGTGCCGCAGCGCAGTGCAGGCTGGAGCATCAGTCAGGCCTTGCCCCTTCCTGCGCTTTATAGCCGTACCCTCACCCCAATTGCAATCGCCTCCTCACAACACCCCAACTCGCAACCCCACCTCCCAACGCCGCCTCCCCCACCCACCCTCCAGGGCCTGTACCCGGCTCTGTACCTGGGCTTCTACTACGCCATGACGGTGTTCGACACGCCCTTCGAGCTCTACTACCTAGTGCTGTTCTTTGTGGCCTGGTGGGGCTTCGGCGTGGGCTACCTGTTCTCGGTGCTGCTCGAGTCCAACAACGCGCTGCTGGGTGGCCTGTGCGTCACGCTCATCTTTGGCGGCATCATCAACGGCATCAACCCCAGCGTGGCGGCCAGCGAGGGCAACGTGCTGCTGACGGGGCTGCAGTACATGTCGTACACGCGGTGGGCGGTGGAGGCGGTGTTCATCGGCACCGCCACGCCCACCTCCTCCAGCCTGGTGTTCCTCACCGCCGGCGCCATGTCGCAGCTGGGCTTCTGCGACATGCACAACCACCTGGGCTCCTTCGACGGCGGCCTGGACCCGAGCAACCTGGCCGCCGCCTTCCGGCCCGTGTTCGAGCAGCAGTACAACACCACGCTGGACAGCGGCAACAGCACCAGCACCAGCAGCAGCGACACGGGCAACAGCATGGCTGTGGCGTTCCTGTACAGGGTGTACCAGGACCCGGGCGTGGTGGACCGCCTGTGCCGCACCGCCTTCATGCAGGACATCCTGTGGCTGTGGGGCTGGGGCATGATCACGCGCCTGGCGGCGTTCTTCGTGCTGCTGTACAAGGTGGAGCGCCGCATGACCACCGCCTCCGTGTTTGGCTAGAAAAGGTGGATGCGGCTGGGTTTGCGAGGTCTGGAATCACAGGTGGAGGTGGAAGAGGTGGTGGTGATGGTTTGAAGTGCTTAGGTGGTTAGGTTGTTTTGTCATGCGTTCCTGGGAAAGAGGCATAGGCTAGGGGCTTTCGCACAGGGGCTTCGCAGGTGTGCGCCGGTGTCGCAGTACGTTTTGGAGGTAGGCTGCTGTGTAAATGGGTGTCCTCCTTAAGGTGTTCTGGCGACAACTGGCCACGTGGTACTTGTGAAGAAGGTTACAAGTAATGGCCGCCTCATTTATCTTTCGGCTCATCATCAGGTTCGTCTTCATGTAAGGCGCAGCGATAGGCGTGCGATCGTGTGCGTGCGTATGCGCGATCGTGCGCGCCATTCAGTGCGAAGCAGGTGTGCGCCGGCGTCTCGGTGCTGTCTTGATAGGCTGCTGCGATAGTAGTTCTCTCCTGACTGGGGTTACGGCGACGTCTGGCCCCGAGGTACCGGTATCTATGGCCAACGGTCATTAGCATGTCCAGCTGATTGTCTCACTCGGCTAGTGTTGCTGCGGGGTGAAGCGGTAGGCATGTGTGCGTGTTCGGGCGTGCGTGTGCATGTGCGTGCGTACGTATGCGCATGCCCGTGCGTGTGCATGAAAGTGCGAAGGAGCTGGTGGGTCTAGGACTGGAGTATGCGACAGGACCGTGCCGCCGCCCAGACGCTACGGGCCGGGCAATGCTCCCGCCTCGTCAATCCTAGATTCCGTATCATCGCGTAGCTGGCAATCGAGGTACATGTTATGGATGGCACATGGCTACAGTGCAGGTGGAATTGGGCCGGGTAGCAGTACCTGCATCCCAGAGCTCGTGGAGGGCTTTCTGTTTAGCTTTGCTGGGTGATGACGTGCGTAATCTGCTTGTGCTAGTGGCCGGGGTTGGCTGGTATCATCAAACTTGAAGCGTCCCTCGTAATTGGCGGAATCAATGCACATAAGCTTGACTGATGGGTACTTGGGCCCCAATATTAAGTATGGACTTACATGCCGAAGTTTAGCTGTAGAAGATACCATGCGTGGTCGGCATGGAGACGTGTAGCCAGGGCGCCCCTGCGTGTATATGTGTCTGTGTGGGGAAGGGGATAAGCCCCTTGGAACCAACCCCCCCCCCATACACGTTCGATAGTGAGCCTGTTGTTTGGCATGCGCTTCGACACCTGCTAGTAATCATGTGTTGACGTTGAAGTTAGCAAGGAGGTTGTGGTCCGCGGGTCCGCCTTTCCGTAATGTAAGACTGCAGAGACTTCATGACCAGGCGGTGTGCTGCAGTGCTGGCTTCCGCATGCAGTACACACATACACACACATTGCGCCACTGCCTCTGGCGCGTGTCCCTGACCCCTCACGCACGCCCACACATGCGCGCATGCCGCAGCGTTACAACATCTTCCTACTTGTCCTGAAAGTCCGACCTGCAAGCAAGCATCACAGCCTGACTCGTTCCGCCTCACACTTCCAGGAAATGTTGACTTCTTCCGGAGCGAAGTGTATGTGCCGGAGAACGCAGGTTCACCCGACGAACTATTATAGCGGCGAGAGTGGCGCGGAGTGCCGGGTGTCAAAGACACCTCTTATCCCACAGCTGCTGCTGGTTGCAGCATCAGCCGTTCTGTCTTGTCCCTCTTACTGCGGGTGCTTGTTTTGCTCAGCTTATCAGCTAGCCCGCCCATTGCCAGCAGCACAGCCTTGGGCAACACCCTCCAGTCCTACAATGTACTGCCCCGCCCATGACGTGGGCTCCTGCTCTGCCGTTGCAAATTGTTTGCCATCTGCTGGGGTTTGCTGCACCCAACGGGACTTCACCAACCTGCCTTATAACTGTCCCATCGCACGCCCATGACGTGGGCGGGCCAGACAGTACTTGCTGCGCTACCCCGGGATGTCCATTCTTGATAACTTGCTTGCACAATACCTGCTTTCATGCTTCATTTGCGCAATATTCGAACGACTCACATGGTCCCATGCTTCTCGCTATACCATGAGCAAACCGTGTTAGAATTCACTTGCGCGCACACAGCCATGGCCACTGCACGCTGCTCGTACCCAAACATATGTGTTCACTGCCAAGCTGCCATGACGCCGCAGTCACCTCGTGACAGTCTGGAACCGTTGCACCGTGACCACCTGCGTTCTGCCCCACTACTGCCTGCCTACTTGCATCCGGCCCCCTCGCCCTATCCCCTACCCACTCCTGCAGCCCCCCCCCCGACCGCCTCAGCAGCACGCCCAGCTTATGCCCCACGTTGCCACGTCTGTCGGGTGCCGCTGCAGCACCAGCGTGCCGCTGTCGCCCACCGCAAACGGCACCAGCGTGCCCTCCACCTGCAGGAGCGCGGGCGGTGCCGTGTGAACACGGTGGCCGTCAAAGCATGACCAGTGCACAGACACACTACCACAGCAACAACTTAACACGATTACCCAGACTTGGCCCCAGCTACCGGTTGGTAGCCTTGCCCACCTGCTCCGGATCCCAAACTCACGTTGCACAGGGCCATCCGCAGCCACCCGCCTGCCCCAGTGCCTCCCTGCGCCCCCCCGACCTCACCTGCACCACCTGCAGGTAGCGTTGCCCCGCCCCCGTCTTCGCCCACTCCGGCCCCTGGCACCAGTTGGGCCAGCCCATGAGCTTGTCGCCCGATTGGGTGGCGTACAGGCCCGCGCTCTGCAGGCAGCGGCCGCAAGAGCGGCACGGGGCGCAAGCCACACACATGCACAGTCCGCATCGCACACACAGCCCTGCGTGTTTCCTTCCTTTGTGCTCTCTAACTCGCACGCACGCACGCAGCCACGCACACACACACACACACACACACACACACACACACTCCTGCACCAGCACGCGTGGAAAGCCCAGGGCTGCCAGTTACCAGTGCCCCCGAACCAACCCATGGAGGGCATTGCCCACACAGCCGGTCCGGTGCGCGTGGGGCCGCCCGTCCGTGCCCCTGCGCCCGCCCCCTCCTGTCGCACTCACTGACAGCCGGTCCAGCACCACGGCCGCCTGATGGTCGTCCACTCCCGGCGGCAGGTCCGACAGCGCGTCCTCAGAGCAGGGGCAGTCTGCGGCACACATTCCGGGCCGTAACGCAGGCGGGAGTTGAGGGAGTGAAGTTTGGGAGGCGGTGTCAGAGCAGTGGCGGGTGGCTGCAGACAAGCCACATACCCCAGCACCTGGTCCCACACCCTGCTTTCTCCCAACAACCCACCATCCTCGGTTGCTTGACCTGGGTCAGGCAATGACTACGGTAAGTTACCCCGCCCCGCCCCGTCCCCAGCCGCACCCACCCATGACTCGGTCAAAGCCCAGCACCGCCTTCTCCGGGTACAGCTCGAAGTGCTCGTGCGGCAGCTGCGCCGCCACGTCCGCCGGGTCGCGCGGCTGCAGCTGCGACTCCGTCACCACACGCAACAGGTACCACTGCCCTGCGTACCCCAGGCGACGTGGCCGGCGCAGCGGCAAAGAGTTGGGTGATGGCGCAGGGCGTACGTCGGCATCCTGGGCATACCGTAACTCCACCATCCCGGCCTGGCCCAGAGTTGCAGCAGGGCCGCCCCATGTACCCAAACCACGAGCACCTACCCACCCAGTCCACCGTTCAGCCCTACTCCAGCTCGCCCTCGCCCTCGGCCTCACCCTCGTCCTCGTCCAGGGCCTCGCTAATGAACAGCTGCATCAGCCCTGAGCTGTGCCCCAGCGCCGCCCGCACCGGCCCTGGCAGCTCCTGCAGCCGGAACTGCCACAGGAACGACAAGCCGTCGCCTGCAAGTTGCGTAGTGAATTTGGCAGAGGTGTATGAAGTGTACGGGAGGTTGGCACTGAGGGGAAGAAAGCCTCGCGCTCAAGCAATCGACCGCGCCCGCGCCCGCGCCGTGTCAGCTTGTTCCCCGGTGTCGTGGGCCCGCTCCGTATCTGCATCCTCCCCCACCCCCAGGGGCTTTCCATCCTACCAGTACCGCTCATCAATGTCTCACCGTTATTCGTCGGCCACTCCTCATCGGGGAGAAGGTAGGGCAGGCCACCAATCTTAGAGTCGAACAGCTTGAGACCCCCTTCTGGGACATCGCCCTCATTTGGCTTCCAGGCTGGTCGGCGAAGGCTGCCGAGGTACGCGATTACTTCATCCAAGTTCTCATCAGATCCAGATTCAGCTAGTGCTGCGCGTGCTACTGCGAGCCATTCTTGCGAGTCGCGCGACGATAATGAGTCGGCATCTTCTTCAGAGTAATCGATGAAAGGCCTTCCCATTACGGTTTGTTAGCTTGCTCCTATCAAGGTATCTGTACAAAGGTAAAGGGACGCATCCTGAGAGACAGCGCGAAGCTGACTGTCACATGGGGTCCGCATCTCTGTCCCATCTGTCCCATCCGCCTTGCCCTCGGGAGCGGGACTGTCACAGGCGTGGTGGGCGTAAGATGGAAGATTTCAGGTCGAGTGTTAGGTGAAAGGTGTGAGGTCGAGCGCAGCAGGGGCGGGTCGGGGGTGAAGGCAGCAGCAAGGCGCAGAAATGTTGTAGGCACCGGGCGGCAGCCCTGGGCGGCCCTTTACGGTGGCCCTCCCTTGGCCCCACACTGGCCCCCAGCCTTACCAGATTCAACGTACTATACCTTATGGGGTAAGCGCGACGCTATCAGGGTAGGTAGGACGAGTCGGGGCGAACGCAGCGTTGTTGACTTCGGAAAGCCGTGCCCTGGGCTCCATTTCTTAGCCCTACCTGCGGGATTGTGATGGGATGACTCTGGGCCGGTGACACGAGCGATCCCGAGTAGAGGAGGTCGCCTGTAAGGGTGGGCTTGCCTAAGTTTCAAGAATTCGGTGTTCTGGCCGTGTCCAGGCCGCTACCACCACTCCAGTCCAGTCCACCCTACCACTGTAAATGACGGCCGCGTCTCACCGGGGCTGCCCTGTAAACGTCCATTAGTGAGCAGTGCCGCGCTAACGGGGATACCTTAAATGTTTCTGAGTATGGGCGCACTCAAGCAGAATCAGTGAAGCATACAGTGCGCTTGCATTCCATGCACAGAGCATGGAACATCGCCCAGCTATCCTCATCGCCCGGACATAGCCGGGGTCGGTTTCCACAGGCACATAGCCAAACCAGGTGCCTAGCAATCGCGATGCCACAGCAGAGCCAACCGCAGCCAGACGCAGCACAGTTCTCCACAGCCGCACTACTTGTCATGCCGCTACGCATGCCCTGCCAGCCCCACCGCGGACCGCTACCTAGACACCAGCCGGCTCCTCAGCCTGCGCGCTTGCGCCGCTTCTTGGGCGGCGCTGCGCTCTCCTCCTCCACGTGGCCTTTCCCGCCCCCTCCGCTTCCAAGATGTGCGCACGCACCCCCGCTGCTGCCGCCGCCGCCGCCGCTGCCGCCGCCGCCGCCGCCGCCAGTCTGCAGCGATGCAGGTCGCTTGTGCCCCAGCAGCATCTCCACCAGCGCGTGCCGAAAAAACACGTATTGGGTGCTCTGGGGCCTTGCATGCACTATTGCACTCGCGCCCGGCCCAACCGTTTACCGCCCCGCGTTCGAGCCAACCCGCATGAATCGCCCTCAGAAGCTGCAGTATGCAATAACAATGCGGCAGCGTTATTTAGTAAAGTACTCATTACAGTGCCCTCCACGGTTGCGACATGCCCTCACGGTATGAGGGCCATTCGTGGCTCTCGCCAACGCCGCGTTCCCACACACCGAAGCAAGTGTCCAGGCGGTCGAACAGCACAGGCGCACGCAACTTCAACAAAACAAACATGTGCGCTGGTATGTGCCAGGGTAGGTAGCGCGCGGTTCGGCCTGGTCCCGGCACCGTACCATCCGACTGCACACGCCCTTCACCGCTGAGTCCCTCCTCGGTGTGCTTCATGCGCCGGCCAGCAGTAATGGATCTGGACATGATGACATCGAAGCCTAAAGCCCGCAGCACTCTAAAGCGCTGCGTGCCGTCTCTCTCGCCCGCTCCAAACGCCTCTCAACCGGCTTGAACGCACATTGCAACTACCGCCATGCCCCAATGGGTCCATCGCGTGCCTCAATGGACAGCCACTAAGCCGCCACAAGTTGCCCCCTGCACTAGTGCAGCATGAGTGCACGAGCATCCCTGTGGATCCGCTCATCCGCCTGGTGGCACGGTATTGGCGCATTGCCACCCGCCATCAGCAGCAGCTACAGCCATCAGGCCAGCAGTCCCGCCAGCTACTGCCGGCGGCCGGCCTTGACCCCCGAGCCGAGGTTCCCGTTGCTGCCAGGGCTGATCTCTGCCGCTGCCGCGGCTGCTACCGCTGCTGAGGCCGCCTCCGCCTCGGCGTTGCTGCTGAAGGAGACGTCGCTGCTTCCGTTGAGCACATTGTGCCGCTCCATGGACCTGACAATGAGCGGCAAAACAGTGCGTGGGCATGGTCGTGAGCCTTCCCACTTCACCTATCTTACGTCGACTAGGTGTAGTGCTGCGTTATCCTGACAGTAAAAGGACTAGCTAGCAGATGACAGACCATCGTTTCCACAGCACCGCACTGCACTAGGCAACCAGCGCATTGTGCTGGTATCAGCGTCTGTCGGTGTCATTTCTTACTCACCATAGGAAGTCATTTAGCTGCTCCATAATGGCTGTGTCCAGAGACTCCACCTGCAGCAAGGGAATAAAGTCATGAACCGCTCAGACCACGCCGATACATACCCAACGACTTGAATCAGATGCGCAAACGTGACGGCCACCTGGCGCCAACCTCTCAGCCCCAACCCTAGCTAATGAAGTGTCCTATTGCCCCTCTTGGCCTCGTTGCCCCTCATCGTCCCTCACCGCGTACACTACATCTTTGACCAGCTTCTCGCGCTCCTCCGGCAGCGCGCTGAGGCAGTGCGGGTCCACCGCAACCTGCACATCCACCGTATCCTGGCCGTCCTCACTGCCGCCGAACTTGACCCTGCGGCAAGTTGAGCGGGGAAGGGGATAGAACAATTGGCGTTTCCTTGCATGCTGGGCATGGTGGGAGAACGTGTTGCTGCGTTTGCGCTCGAGTCACCCACTTGGCCAGTCCGGTGAAGGTGCGATCCTCGGCGCCGCGGGCAGTGGCCTCCCAGCCCAGGTCCAGGTTGAGGCGCTCCACGCTGCAGGTGCGAGAGAGGCGAGACCGTGTCAGGGACGACGGAGGTGGCGCGCGCGTCAGATGCAACCTAGTCACCGGGTACCGTACTGTGTGCAGCACTGGCCGGGCTGGCAAACTGCACTGCTGATAACGTGTAACTGGAATGCAGCCTTCAACAATCTCACCGCAAGGCCTTCTCGCCGCTACTGAGGTCGCCGCGGTAGGACAGCAGCGACGTGGTCTTGCAAGTGGCGCGGGGCGTGCTGTGCTTGAGCCCCACCAGCTTCTGGCCCAGCTCGTCCCACACCCAGCCCTGGCCGTCCTCACTCATGGTCTCCAGCGCAAAGTTCGAGCCGGCACCGGGGTGAGCCTGTGAAGGGGAAGGAGGCGATTCCGAGTGTGCACGTGAGGTGTTGCGCGGCGAAGGCCGCTCGAGGGCGCGTGTTGTGGGCCAGCCCTAGGCAGGCCTGGACCACCCAGATTTGCGCTGATTGGTTGTGCCAGCTCCTGCAAGCTGCCGCACGGAAGCTTGCGGTACAAAAAGCGCGCATCCTTTTCCCGACACGGACACGTTTCGTCTGGAGGCTGGCAGGCCGGTCCTCGGTAGCAGCTTCCAAGAAAGCGTTAGCTTACGTACCGCTGCACACGGCCCAAGATGGACGCGGCGCTGGTGAAGTTGACTTGGCATGGCGCTCCGAACCTCGCCTGGCCGCGCCAGGCCCTCCGACACGCGGTATTGCTGTCTTAGTGGATGCATTATCCTGATTTTGAGATATGTGCACCGCTTGTTGGAGGCTGTTCGGCCCGAAAGCTTGAAATATGAACCGGTAAGTGCAGGCGTTACAGACTGTATCGATAGCTAATACGAAGTTACAAACATAGAAGTCCGAGGCTTAATTAGAGCGAATGCGTATCGCCCCGAAATCGCCCAAAGAAATGCAACCGTCGGTTGGACATGAACCCAAAATGTTATCGGCTAATGCCTGCACGCGCGTGAACGCGTTACAAAAATACCAATTTGTCCGACGCAGAGGCGTCCTCCCTGGCGGCCCGAACCTTGGACTAGGGCGCCAAGCCTCGCGTGTCCTTCCGGTTGCCATCTGCAACCCGGCACGCCACCGACGCGTTGGCAGTCGCGCTCGCCAGCCACGACCACATTACTGGCAACAGTGCACACCAACCAAACGTATTCACGCCATGCTACTGGCATGTGTTGCAGCCGTATGTTGCCCCGCCGCTTGCATGCAGGTGCATGCCGTTGAGCACTTGAGCTCCCCGCCACAGCGCCCACAAACCGCCGTCGAACTTTCCCCTGGACCACGCCACTGACGCTAATTAGTTCCGAAATCCTCGGGCGCTACCCTCGTCTGCTCCTCACCGCTCGCTACCAAACAAAAAATCAGGTATTGACCAACAATGGAATGGACTCGTATCGCTATCACGTACGGCTATCACGGCTGGCGTAAGCAATGCCCGCAAACCCCTTCGGTCTCACCTGCTCCGTGCCTGTCCGTGCTGGCGGCTGGACCGGCACGCCGAGACCGTAGCGCCAGTAGCGGTACTACCGTATAACAACCGAATGCTGCCCTGTAGAATCAAACAAAAATGCCAACTGCACCCAGAACGTTCCGCATGGTCCCACAACAAAGCCCCGCGCAGTTCAATTCACGCAGCACGCCCTGCACGAGAAGCCCAAACAAAAAATACAACTCTCAGTGGCCCGAGGCTCCAACGCCTCGCGCGTGCCTCAACGCCGTAACCCTCTCCCCGCGCATGCGCGCATTTACTCACGACCCTCCCACAAAAGATTCACTCTCGCTGCCAGCTTGGTTCGGGTACTGCCCCTACACAATACAAAAACACAGGGCACCCAGGGGTATTCATCCATACTGTACACACGGCCGCCGGTCTGGCCGCAAAAATATGTCGCTCCCTTTCACACTCAAAATACCGCACTTGATGGCATGATCTCCACTTCACAGCTGGCCTCTTACGTGAAGCGCAAACAGGGTGTCGGAGCATTAGGCAAACGCAGGCGCCATGCCCGGCACGAACGACGGCGCTGGCGAGGCGGGGGCCGGCGCCGGTGCGGCACGGGCCGGCGCGAGCTCGGCCTTGCTGACGTGCATGCTGCTCTCCAGCTCACACAGCCGGTTGCGCTTCTCCATGTTCCTGTGAAGCAGCAGAAGAGCGAGGGGGAGGGGTAAGCAGAACGTCATGTGATAGATGGGCAGCGGGGTATCGGCTCTAGACCGGGCGGCGAGTTACCTGGGCTCCAGCCTGCCACTACAGCTCGCAGGGTCTCACGCGCATCGCGGTAAGTTGGCGCTGGCCCACGGGCTCCCGGCTCCGACAGGGATCATGCGACGTACACATGAGCAACCGTTCCACACACACTCACCACAGGAAGTCGTTGAGCTGCACCATGATGGCAGCATCCATCGACTCCACCTGCGCCCCACAGCCGGATGACAAGGTGTCAACCTACCGTGCCCATCCGCGGGAGAGCTCGTTTCTGCTTTTCAGTCCGACACTCTCACACTCTCCCCAACTGTTTGATGCATGCGCCGCGCCTCACCGCGTACACCACATCCTTGACCACCTTCTCGCGCTGCTCGGGCAGCGCGCTGAGGCAGTGCGGGTCCACCGCCACCTCCACGTCCACCACGTCCTGACCGTCCTCACTGCCACCGAACTTGATTCTGCGGGACGAAGCGCGCATAGTGGACATGCAGGGCAAACGGGACTCAGCTCCATGGCGATTGAGGCCAAAGGAGGACGCTTGACGATGCGGGAGCGAAGTGTGAGCCCCGCAGCCGCTGGCCAGAGGCCGTGGCGTCCTTAACCTACCGGAACTTTTTCATGTGTGCATGATAGCCCCCAGCGTGCAAGGCGAAGGGGCAGCTACCTTCCACCACAAACCCAACTCACGTAGCCAGGCCGGTAAAGGTGCAGCCCTCGGCGGCGCCGGCGGTAGCCTCCCAAGTCAGCTCCAGGTCAAGCTCATGCACACTGCAAGGCAAGGTGGTGGGGGGGAGATCAGGACCAGGGCGGTACCAATACACGACCACCTACTGGTACTGATGTGGCAGCAGCATCACAGGTTTTGGTGCGCGTGGGGCACAGGGGCATGGCAACATGCAGCTGTACTGCTAGAGATGTGGGTCGGCAGCCAATCCAGTTTCAACAACGTGTAATCACAGCCGCAGCCAGTTTGATCGGTTAGCTCACCGGAGCGCCTTGCGGCCGCAGGACAGGTTGCCGCGGTAGGAGATCAGCGAAGTGGTCTTGCAAGTGGCGCGGGGCGTGCGGTGCTTGAGCCCCACCAGCTTCTCACTCAGCTCGTCCCACACCCAGCCCTGGCCGTCCTCACTCATGGTCTCCAGCGCAAAGTTCGAACCGGAATGAGCCTGGGCGGAGGGAAAGGGGGGTAGGGGCGGGGAAAGGGAGGGAAGTTGGAGGAGAGTGCGTGGCCTCACAGACAACAAGTGCACAGAATCACGCATATCCAGCGTGAAATATGGTCCTGCAGAGCTGAGGATACTCAGGCGTCACGTGACTCACTGCGCGCTGCACGCTGCGAGGAGCAGGACGACGCGACATCGCAATCATGGGATTGCGCGAGGGCCGCGAGGGCACGGCCGCTTGCGCGCGCGTCAGGCGCATTGAAATCATCGTAGCTGATGTTATCGCTGAATGCCGAGTTGTCTTCGGGTTGTTGTAGGAAGCGCGAGAGCCAACAACTTCGGATTGAGCGTTTCTGTGCAATGCGCGATGAGCTGAGCGGCACAGCGTGAGTATGGACAGTAGTCTATTAATACTATGGTGGTTGCAGGGCTCGCGCGCGGCTTTCTATGGGTGTTGCGCGCCCAACTGTTCATTTGGCCGAATCGCCACCGATTCCGCGGAATCCGCAGTTCGGGCGCGCCGTAGGGTTTGCGGGCGCTGGCGTTGCCTGTCCTTATGCAGTGCAGCCCTCAGCACAAAGTCGGCGACACAACGCTAGAAGCAGGTTGCAAGGCGGTTGCTCGTGATGGAACATGGCAAGGGGCAGGAAAGCGTAGTCCCGATGTGTGTGGCTCCCACCCGTGCCCACATAAATGCGTAGCAAGAAGGGACAAGGCATTGGTGCGTCGTTCGCGCGCGTTGCAAGGCGGTTGCACGAACAGCCTTTCGCCGTTGCCCGCTAACGGACTGGTCGGCGAGGCCCCGGTGCACGCGCATCCTTCCCCTCGCGCCCTTGCAGTCGCCTGGGCACCATTTACGCACACTGCACTGCTCACTGCGAGCCGCCACACATCCTGCCTTATAACAGGGCCCGCCGTGAGGGCCCGCGTGAGGCCTCTGGCACAACCCTGGGCACAACCGCAACCGGCGCCCGCACCGCTACCGCGCCCCGTTCCCACGTCGACTGCCAAGCCCCCGCTGTCATACGCGACACTGTGCAACCATAGATCAACCATTGCATCGAATGCCCAAATGCATGAGTCCAGCACTCACACATAGCCAGCGTGCTAAATTCAACCCCCACACGGCCACACCCAGCCCCCTGCAGCTCAAGCCCTGCACCTCCGTTCCCTTCCGCCCTCATGCAATGCGCAACACCCCCCCCCCCCTCCTCCTCACGCCTCCTCCTCCTCCTCCTTCCCCTCCTCCTCCCCATCATCACTTGGCTGCCGCCGCGATGGTCTCCCTCGCCCGCACGAAGGCCGCCACCAGCGCCCCCAGCTGCAGCTTCTCGCTGGTGCTGAAGGCCAGGCGGTGCTCCACGTCCGCCAGCCGCTCCACCAGCGCCACCTTGGCAGGCACCGGGATGCTTAGAGCCATCACAAACCTGCGCGGGCAGGAGTGTGGGTGGCGGGAAATTTGTGCCAGTCTCGGGAGAGATGATGCGGGAGAGGGGGTAGCCACCCGTGCAATATGGAATACGGAAACGCAACGCAAGCAGTAGAAGCGCATGCCGGCATACGGCGGGGATGGAGGGAAGGACAAGGCACAGGTGTGCGGGCCGCAGGGGATAGCTGGTCGGTCTGGGCGTCGAGCACGGGAGCAAGGGGCGACCACATGGACACCAATGCATGCGGGTGTACTCACGGGTGCAGCTCGCGCACAATGTCCACCAGTGCAATGCCCTTGTCCACCTGCAGCTTCAGGATGTCTGGGGGGCGGGTGGGGCGGGTAGGAGAAGGTGAATTGTGTCGATGATTCCAGAGGGCGCTACTTGTCGGTGTTCGGTCCATGCCTCCCGTTCTGAACACACGGAACATGCGGAATCCCGCTCCCCGCCCCCGCGCGCCCCCTAGTTCCTCTAAAAGGCGCCCACACACTCACTGGCAAACACCTCCGCCACGCGGTCGTTGAGCAGCCACGTGAGCACCCGCTCGATGTCGGCGGGCAGGGGGTTGCCGGTGCACGTGTACACCGCCGACTGGTCCACCGTGTCAAACGCCATGTGGCAGGACTGTGCGCGGCACAGCACGTGGGTGGGGAAGTCAGTTCCAAGCCCAGAGCAACCGGTTCCAGAGCGGGGCCCGGGGGCGTTAGCAATTCATGCGAACGGTTGCGAAGGGGCTGCCTCGCTCTGGCTTGCCAGAGCCCCTCGGGATGCTACCTCAGCCCCAACCCCTCCTCCCACATCACCACATGAAGCCCCCCGCCCACCCCGCCTGTTCCTCCTAGCACGCCGGCCCCGCCGCGGTGCTGCCCGCACCTGCAGGATGTTGAGCGAGCGGCGCATGTCGCCACTGCCCAGCTGCACCACCGCATCCAGGCCGCCCGGGCCCAGCTTCATCCTGGCACAGGGCCGGGGTTCAGGGCCGGGGGCAGCTCAGGCGACAGCCACGGCAGGTGCTGCGGATTGGACGGGCCGCGTGCCGGCTCCTGATAACCCCAGCAGGCCCCTTCGTCCAGGAACCCCAGCAGGCCCCTTCGTCCAGGAACCCCAGCAGGCCCCTTCGTCCAGGAACCCCAGCAGGCCCCTTCGTCCAAGAACCCCAGCAGCCCCCTTCGTCCAAGAACCCCAGCAGCCCCCTTCGTCCTAGGCCCAGAGCAGCCCGCCACTCACTTCTCGATGTCTGCCACGTACTGCAACCGCTCGCGCACGAATTGCGGGCTCAGAGGCGCGAACCTGTGGTGGCGGTGGCGGCGTTGATGATGGAGGAGGGGGATGAAAACCTTAAAGCGCCGCAAGAAGCAGGCAGATATGATGAAGCGTGAGCATGGCACAGCACATTGGCACAAGTGCGCATATGTGCATCTGGCGGCCCCACCTGAACTTGGTGCAGCGGGACTGCAGCGCGGGGATGATCTTTGACACGTAGTTGCAGATGAGGCAGAAGCGTGCGTTACGGGTGTACTTCTCAATCACTGCAGAAGGGAGGTGACAATGGAGGCACCCGTGGCGCGTAAAATGGCTGAGGCGTCAAGCAGCGCAACATGTAGCGGCAAGATCGGGCGAGAGGCCCTGCATCCTCCCTTCCCCCATGACCCTCCTGGCTCCCCTTCCCCATGATGTGCTGCCCCCACTCCCTGCCCTCTGTGCAGGTGGATGCCGCCTGCCACGCCACGGGCCAGGACCAGCCTGCAGCTGCATCACCCGCCTCCGCCCCCACATCCACCCGCGCCCCGGCCGCCGCCGCCGCGCACCTCGCCGCAGCGCCGCCTGTGCGTCCTGCGTCATGGCGTCACACTCGTCCAGGATAATTAGCTTGAACTTGTTGCTGTTAGATAGGGAACAACAAGGGAGGACCAAAGGTCGGGTTGGGAGGGTGGAAGAATCGAGCCTGTGGTATTGCGGGCCGCCCGCGTCCACGCAGCAAATCGGCCACCGCCGCTGTGATGGCTACGCCAGGACCTACCCAGGAAGACAGGAAGGCTGCAGGCCCGCCCGTCATGCCCTGTACCCAATGCCAGCTCACAACCGTTTGCCGCCCATTCTTCAGCTCCTCGGCACTCTGCCCAACAAGATCACCCAGCTCCACACACACAACAGACACTGCCCACACGGAATCCGCCCGCAAACGCCCGCCCGACAAACCCGCCGCCACGCCCCCACCTGAACACGCTGCGCGTGGACGCAAAGTCCTGGATCTCCTGGCGTACCACGCCGATGCCGCGCTCGTCCGAGGAGTTGAGCTCCAGCGTCATGTTGGCCAGGCTGTTGCCGTAGATCTGGCGGGCTACCGCCAGGATGGTGGAGGTCTTGCCGGTGCCGGGCGGCCCGTACAGCAGCAGATGCGGCAGCCGGTTCTCCACCGTCAGACGCTTGACTGCGGGGCCGTGGAGTGGTCGGGGGGTGGGCGGGAGGGAGGAAGCGTGCGTGTGTGCGTGTGTGTGCATACCAGGACTGCTTGGACTGCCACGCCCAACTCCTATAGCGCCTGTGCAAGGCCCGCACCAGCCAGGGCCACACTGCCATTTCTCCCTTCCCCCATGCCAGTGTCTTACTCGTGTCGATAATCTCCTTGTGCGCGGCCACGTCGTCGAGCTTCTTTGGTCGGTACTTCTCCACCCAGGGTGCGTCCCGCCCGTCCACAGTGCCGTCTGTCTTTAGCCGGTTGCTCGGCACGGCCATTACCTCGTCCATCTTGGCCATGGCCGACATGTCCTGAGCTGCAAGAGCCATCCTGCTATGCTAGGATAGAGGGTCGGGGTGACTAGAATTTGCGCGGCAAAATCGGCCCGGCGCTCAGGCCCTCTGCTTTAGAGGAAATTAATTGGCCAGATCTACAAAAGAATGAATGATGAAGACATTTCAGACCACCAATGCAAATTCCTTAGCGTTGCGGAGTTTTCGGGTGCTCAGCTCGGTGTTTCGCGACTACAGCGTGGTAGAGGGGCTATACAGTAGAACTCTTAGTGCGAGTTTATGTCTCTAAAATAACTGTTGCCTTGTCGCAAGGAAGGACGCGCACTGCATCGGCCTGTGGAATTGTAAACCAGAACCCCAAGCCCTTAGCGCACCCTGAGAAGCCTGATAAGTACAGTATAACTGACTTATAGAATACATTTTACATGAAGCCACAGGCCATTCACTTGTTGGGCTTTGGTGGTAACTGAAATTGAGGTTGGCCGCGATGTGCCGAGTGCCAGCAACCGAACTGCTGCAGCGGCTGGTGGCGGGCAAGCGGCTTCTGGGCATCTCGGTGACGCCGCTTTCGGTGGAGGTCGCGGCAGTGGGGCCTCCCTACGTGTCAGGGGCGCTCATACGGTGGGTGGCCAAGCACAGGCACGTTGTGGTGGCGGACGAGGCGGGTGGGACTAGCGGGAGGCGCTTGGCAGCGGGTCTGTGCAGGAATCATGGACGCCTCTTACATTGCAAGAAACCGCAGACAGGGGACCCCAACACGCAGCTGTTAGGATGGCCCGCCCCGCCATCTGCGTACCCTGCAAGTAGAAGTCGCATGGGTGTTGTGCCGCCTCATTCCACAGGACGGGGCGCTTCCTTTCTCCCGAGGAGCTCAAGGTGGCCCTGCTCGAGTCCCAGGTCGGTTGGCATAACAGATTGCTTGCCTCAGTAGAACCTTCTCTGCCCTCATGCGGCTGCTAAGCGCTGCTCACAATCACACCCGCTGCCGCCTCCGCTGGCGTCTCCGCTGCTTCCTTTGGTACCGCCTCTGCTGCCGCGCCCGCTGTCTCCTGCCGGCGTCCGGTCCTGTCGCGCTCAGGCCGACGCCGTACTGCTGGGAGGCTCCGGCGCCTTCCGCACAGACGGCACCACGCAGCTGGGTGTGCGCAAGCTGGTGTCACAACTGCGCGGCCTGGTCTACCACAGCGACTGGCTGCCCAGCCCCGCACTAGTCGGCGCCGCCGCCGGGGCGGCCACTGCACTGGCCACAGCCCCTGTGACTGCGGCAGCAGCGGTTGCCTCCGCGGGTGGTGCCACGCCCACCACAGCTGTCAGCGTCGCAAACGGCAGTAGCGGCCTTGGCAGCGGGGATCAGATAGGCGCGGCGGTGTGTGTGCCGGTGTGGTACTGCCGGCGCGGTGAGGATGACCCGGTGGCAATGCTGGTGGAGTATGTGCAGGTGCGTGGCGTTAGCGACCGCGACTGCAGGGAGGCATTGGGACTGGAGGGCTGAAGAGGGCGGCGCAGCTGGGCGTTTGTGGGCACTGCCAAATGTTCGTGTCATGCGGCGTCACAGCCACTCGCCATTACTCGGTAATTGCAGGCTCATACGACGCCACAGCAGCGGCTGGCGATACGGGCCATGGTAGGCGCTGGTGCCAACTCAGCTCCTGCAGGCGGGAGAGGCGGAGGACATCTGGGCGGCAGTCACTCTGGGGGCGGTCGCGGAAGCGATGGCACCCCAGCAGCCGGGTAATGCTGTGGCGACCAGGAAAGCTTCTGGGTGCTCAGGTGCCTCTTCCCGGCGTCTGACGAGGCCGTTTTATGCACGTGCGAATCTGAAGGACCGTGACGTGTGCGTTGTTACAGCCTGGACCAAATCAAGACAAGGACTGCGACGAGTGCTGAAGCGCTGGCGTCGGGTGCAGGAGAACTGTGATGCCCCTGTGACGCTATATGGTAATTTTACATGGACATACAAATGCATTTGCGGAATGGCTGTATGTGATGTTTATATCCTCGATACCAGGCGTGCCTGGGAGTGCACATCGGTTTCAGCACATCGGTTTCATCCAGCAGCTTGGGGGGCAGGCCATGTCGGGGCCGGGCTGAGTGTGTGCAAACACTCTAGAGTGGATCCCGTGGAATGGACTCCGCGCCTTTAAACCGATGCATTGCAAATCATTTTATACGTGTGGTCATCAAAATTGTACAGCGCGTTCCTGGTTCTGCCGAGACCCGTCTGCACGTTCTACGAGACACAGTGCAACACTGGCGCTTCTCTGATAAATGACTAGCATGCATCCTTTTGAGTAGAACTACACATTAGATTAAGTACTCAAGCAGCCCGTAAGCAAGGCATGCGTCAGTCGTCCACTTTGCTTTTATTCGTGCAGCGGTACCTTTCACTCAAACACTTCCTGTAACGCTGAAGGTCTCAAGCAGCAGTCATGTCGAATCCAGCTCGCGTGCTGTACCTGCTGGTGGACGGCATTGGTGATGTCTCCATCCCCGCCTTTGGGGACCGCACGCCGCTTGAGGTGGCGCACACACCTCACCTAGATGCCCTAGCCGGTACGAGACCGTGTCGCACCAGGCTGTCACCCACGGGGGCAATGCATCGTCCTGGAGGGATGTCTCAGGGGTTGGCTCGGGTGCTGATAAGCGGCCGCGTGTCATACCAGCGGCCATCCCGCCATAATTCAATGGAGCACTACCATGCGCTGCACAAGTACACGGCATGCCGACCTTGCATATGTCCACGCACATACGCATGCACATGCAGCCGGCGGCCTGAACGGACTGCTTGACCCAGTGGAGCCGGGGCTGGCGTGCGGCAGCGACACGGCCCACATGTCCATCTTCGGATACGACCCCCGCATGTGAGCTGCCTGTTGCCGGCCGTGCGTGCGTGTGTGCGTGCGTGCGTGCGTGCATGCGCTGCGACTAATACCCTGAGCAAGGTCTAGGGTCATTCGGGCTCAGTGCAACGGCTCTCACTTGAACAGTGGCGGAACAGTTGGTGTCGGACGCGAATCGGCGTTGCTAGTTGCGGCGCCATTGGTTTGCGGGCTCAGCGCCGGCAGCTGCGACTGCTGACGCAGTGAGGTCACTCCCTCCACTCGTGCTGACTTATAAACTGTTACTACAACCCTGTGCAGCCACTACCGCGGCCGCGGCGCATTCGAGAGCATGGGCGCGGGCATTGCCATGGCTCCCGGTGACATCGCATTCAAATGCAACTTCGCCACCCTGGACACAGCCAGCGGCATAGTGACGTCGCGGCGGGCGGACCGGCACTTTGAGCACTTGGGGCCCACCCTGTGCGCGGCGCTGGACGGTGCGTCTAAGGGTCCTTGTGGATGTTGTGATACCGTCCAACTTGCTGCCAGCCAGCAGATATGATACACACCGGTGCGGGGCCAGAAGCAAAGGGACTGGAAAGGTGTCCGGACTAGAACGGTCAGGCATACCGCAAGCCGCCACCTCCGTCCGTTTGCATGTTTGGGCACGACTGATTTCACCACACTCACAAATCCACACTGCGCACGCTCTCGCGCTCTTGCAGGTCTGGCCGTGCCCGGCTACCCCGGCTACCGCGTCACTGTGCGCTACGCCACTGAGCACCGCTGCGGCGTGGCGGTGAGCGGCCCCGGGCTGAGCGACGCGGTGGGCGACACGGACCCGCTCAAGGACAACCTGCCGCTGAGGAAGTCGGAGCCCACAGATGACTCGCCAGAGGTGTGCACCTGTGTGTATGTGTGTATGGAGAAGCCGGCCAGGAGGGCAGGGCCGGCGGGATCAGTCGGGAAGGTCGCAGGGACCTGGCAGCGGTCACGAGGCGACCTGGTGGGTCAGCCTGCAAATGGTGTGGTAAGCACCAGCCGTGTGGTGAGCACGTGCGGCGTGCAGTCGGACTCTATGTCCTTACCCTTGCTGCGTTTCAACGTCTCCGCCGCCCCGCCGATCCCCCGCAGGCGGCCTTCACGGCAGGCCTGGTGAACGCGCTTTCAGACGCGATTTGCGGGGTGCTGGAGACGCACCCCATCAACGACCAGCGTCGGGCGTCGGGCGAGGCGGTGGCCAATGTGGTGCTGCTGCGCGGCTGCGGCTCGCGCATCCGGGTGCCGTGCTTCCGCGACAAGCACCACATGCGCGGCTGCCTGGTGGCGCCCACCAAGATCATTGCAGGTAAGAGCCATGACGTGTAGGTAGAGACCTCAGGTGTCATGAATTCCGCTCACAAAAAAACTTTCGCCTTCGTCCCCACCCCGCCCACCCTGCCAGGCCTGGGCCTGTCATTCGACATCGACTCGCTGGAGGCGCCCGGCGCCACCGGCAGCTACAACAGCAACCTGTCTTCCAAGGCCACCACCATCTGCGCCGCGCTGACCGGCGCCGTCTCCTCGCCCGAACAGCAGCTGCAGGCCATGGAGCTGAGCAAGGAGAAGGAGGAGAAGGAGGAGGAGCCGCAGCCGCCCGTGCTGACGGCGGAGCAGTGCGCCAACCCGGGGCCGGGCGGCGGCGGGTACCAGTTTGGGTTCGTGCACGTCAAGGCGGTGGACGACACGGGGCACGACCGGATGGTGGGGTTCAAGGTACGCGTGGCATACCGGGTTGGGGGAAAGGCGTACCGGGGCTGTGAGCAGAGGGGCTCATTGGGCAGGCCTTGCATTTGCAAGCTGACGCGCGTCGGGTGAAAGCTGCCGCCGCAATGTCCGCTGATGCGGTGCTGCCCCTGCAGGTGCGCTTCCTGGAGGCTGTGGACAAGATGGTTGGGCAGATGCTGCGGCGGCTGTGGGAGGCGGAGGCGGCGGGCCGGGGTCGCTACGTGGTAGTTGTGTCGGGCGACCACTCCACGCCGGTGCTATTCGGCGACCACTCCAATGAGCCGGTGCCGTTCGTCATCTGCAACGTGCGGCATGCCGTTGAGGTGTGTGCATGGCCCTAGCCGTGAGGAGGAAGGGCAAGGCTTCATGCATTGCAGCACCAGAAGGGAAGCCACTTATGGCAATGCAGAGTAGGGTGTCATGCCACCACTGGTTGGTGGTTGACCTTCAACGTCCAGTGTGAGTGTGTATTAGCGTACGGGTATGCTGTGTGTGTATGGTGTCGCTGAGGTCCTGTTGCCTGGCCTCACAGGCGCTGGGCGGGCCCGCCCACATCACCAAGGTGCCGCTGGCGCCCATCCACATGCCCGACGTCAAGGGCACGCCGCCCAAACCCGAGGACCTGTGCAAGCAGGTGCGAGTTGCAGAGAGGCCGCCCGGATGGAACACATTGTGATTTTGACTCCGGGCACCAATGGCGGCGATTTACGTTGTCAGTTTCCCCCTTGCCCAACATCACAGCTACGCGCACCCCGTGCCGCTACCCCCACTGATAATGCTGCGCGCAACCCCACCCTCACCCCACCCCACCCCACCCCGTGTACATGTTACCTGCTGCCCCCCAAGATGGTCTACCGTCTACCACTTCCTTAACTAATCATGAATGTCACCCCCCCCCCCACCCGCCACTCCAGGCCGTGTTCAAGGACGCCCGGCGCAAGGCCTCCTGGGCGGGGCGGCCCTGGGACCCCGCCATGCCGCCCGAGCTGTTCGGCCCCTGGCGCGACCCCTGGCCTACCTGCGTGCGCGGCGACCCGGTGCGCTGCTACGACGAGGTGTCGGCGGCGCGCGGCGGGCTGGGCCGCTTCCCCGGCAGTCAGGTCCTAATGCTGGTGAAGCAGTTTGCGGGAGTGACGCCACTGGGCGCGGCGGGGGCAGGGCAGAGCGCGGGGCCATAAGCGACTGGGCAGCACTGGCACCTGCCGTGGGGGCTGTAGCGGCCTAGCGGGTGTCGATTTGGTGTGGAGGTTGTTGCGTTACGCAGATATAGTGCGATAGTAGGTGTAGTTTCAGAGGGTACGAGCTACCCCGCCGTGTCCGGCGCCGGGTTATGAAGGCACAAGTGCAGAGCGGCGATGACAAATCAGGGGTACTGAGGTGGTGTTGGCGGCTGGACTGGGTTTGGTGGAGGAAGGTGCAATACGGTGCAAGTCTTAAGAAAGGTGTGTGACGGCCCCATACCGTATCATCGGAGTGATCGGACCCAAAGTCTTCAAGAGTTCAGTTGTAAGCTAGTGTCAAGAGCACATGACGAAGAGGTACGGCAGGGCTCATACAGTTGCCGGGTCCGGACGGGGATGTAAACCCCATGTCACCTTGCCCCCTCAGCTGCAAGGATACCGAATTCCCGCGCACATCCAGCGTCCCACACTACCTTACTTGCTGCATGTCACACACTTGATTAAATAACATCAGCCACTCAGCCCAGATCTCCAGTACGCGGTAGTATGTACCGTATGTCTGTGTAGCTCAAGCAAGGACTCTCAGCATTCGGTCCTGGGCATCCAAGGTCTAATGGAAGCACCCAGCCTCCCTAATTGTACGCCAATTGCACACCTAATTGTACCCCAATACGCTGAACATTGCGTTCCAGCTTCAAGCCGCATCAGGGCATGCTTAGGCTCAAGGGCCGTGGCTGACTTCCAGTTCTCGCAGGACCAGCCAGCCGCCCAAGCGGAGTAAGTACCGGCCCACCAGAAGCTATCTAAATCCAGACACCGCCAACGACTGTAACGACAGGTCTAGCCCTGGGCATTACACGTACGAGATCTTCATCAGCTGCACAAACTCATCAAAGGATATGGACCCATTGTGGTCCTGCAGGAGGGGGCATCAGCAGGTTTGTTGTGCATGTGCAGCGACAGTAATTGTGTTTGTCCCTGTAAGCCGAGACTCGTGCATATATCAAGCGCCCGCCCATCAGGTGCTGCTGCAGCGGTGCAGCACCCTGCTGGCCTGCCATCCACTGCACATGCGCGCTCTCGTCCTCTCCCTGAAACACATGCTGTGTCACTCACCACGTCGTGCGCCTTGAACAGGTCCTCCACGTCCGACCCCACGTAGCCGCACTTCTCAGCCACCGCCACCAACTCCTGCGAGGTGCAGGGCGATCAGTGCCTGCTGATGTGCTACCGGGCGTGCACAAGAGCTGACAGTAACAGGCAAGGGACTCGTACTGCTTGGTGCAGGAGGCTACACGCCATGGACGTGCGCGGGAGCCGCGGACGTGGGCGCGCTTCCGAGATGCCGCCACTGGCTTACCACTTTCTCGATCGTGCCATTCCCGTTCTTGTCGAACATCGCGAACATCTGCACAGACGCATGCAGGCGGCCTCAAACGTGGTTGCTTCCCTTGAATCCTTTCAGGTGATTCCCCAACAGCAGCACGCAGCACCGCTTTGCTGCCCGGGCAAGCCGGCTTGGTTGCTTGCGGAAAGGAAGATGGCCACAGCGAATGACACGCACCTTCTTGATCTCCTCCAGCTGCTCCTTGGTGGGCTCAAACAGCGTCTGCACACGCGGGACCAACGCAGTGAGCTTACCCCAGCCAAATGCCTGAACAAGCACCCAACTCCAGCGCAACTGAGCATACACCCATCCAGCTTGCTGGCTGCTCTGGCATCCCGTAGCTTACACAATCACAGGCCCACCCACCAGTTTGCCGCCAGCTCAGCTCACCTCGTGGGCGCCTGCCGCCGTGTGCGGGTTGGCCCAGCTGAGCATGCAGGCGAACTCCTTGTCGGTGGCCATGGGGAACAGCCGCCGCAGGTACTCGTTGAATGTCAACACGCCGTCCTGGTTGATGTCAATCGTCTGTCGTGCACAGGGCCACCAAGCAAGAGGACCTTACAGAAAACGTGTCAAACGACAAACCATCAAGCCGCATGACGCGGGCCACCAGGAAGCAGCCGCTTGCCCACGCACCCGGAAGGCGCTGAGCTCCTGGTGTGTCAGCTTCTTCTCCGCGGACAGCGCCTCTATGAGCTCCGCAATGGTGACCTTGCCGTTGTGGTCCTGCACCATGTGCACGAAGTCCGGGACACGGATCCTGGGTGACCGACGGCTTCGCACAGAGGTGCTGCTAGCAAGCCAACGAACACATCGCGACCACACAACCCTAGTCACACCCAGTGTACAGTCGCTGGCCTGAGCCGGCAGCGCGCGTGTCTCCCTCCCCGGCTCCAGTGGGTTTATCAGCTAGGCCGCCCCCAGTACTGGGCGTACCTGGTCGTGCTTGTCAAACAGCTCCTTGAGGTACAGTACGTCAGCTTTGCTGTGGACACAGGCAGCATAATGATGGTGACATCGCAACCAGCCCATGTCGATGTGTGGCGTGGACTCTTAGGCACAGAGAGCACGCCTAGTTGCACGACTTGAGGCGAGCGTGGGCACCTGCTGGACATGCTCCAGGGCCTCTCGCGGGCCATTCACGGGAGGCTTCGTATGACGCGCGTAACACGCATACGCTGTCCCCGCTTGTGAGCCAGAAACCTGGGTGGGTGCAGCATCGTGGTCACCCAGACACAAGTAATTACCTGTACTTTGCCCCCCCGCCTAGCCGCTTCTTGCCGCTGTGTGCGTGTGCGTGCGGCTGCGCGGGGAGTGGCCAGTTGGGTGCACGCACCAGTCAGCAATAGCAAGCCTAACCAGCAAGCCCTGCACCCAATGTCTTCGGTACTTTTATGCCCACGCCACCCAGGCTGATGCCCACACCACCCAGGCGAAGACAAGACATGCCGCGCGCGGGCTTGTCGGATTCACCGTGTCCACACTCTTGCGGGCCAGCGAGCCCTTCATTCTTCTCGTGCAATGGACAAGCTTTATGATATTTAGAGTTGAGCCAACACTTGGGTCACAAGACACAAACCGCTAGTGCGACAGTGCCAGTGGTCAACAGGAGAGACGCTTGTGATTATTATGACATAAGCGGTATTCTGTAATCCTGCCGCGCTTCCGATGCGACTGTGCAAAACAACGCGTTGACCTTGCATGGGCAAAGGAGAGCCGGGTAGGACGCCACGCTGTTGTGTCGCCTGCACATTATAATAGCTATCTACCTTCACAATAATACGCTTTGTTCTGTGCCTGACTTTCAAGGACCACGTAGTGCCTGACACTGGTCACTGCTTCTGTTTGCACGCACTAGGAGCTGCTGTGAGTGCAACTAGCTTTCATAACATGCCTTGACGGGCCTGGATCCCGAACACCGGGGAGACAGAGCAGGATGAGCTCCTTTACGCTCACGAGCGACGTTGTCAACTATCTCATATATCGCTACTTACAAGAGGCTGGTGAGTATGCTGCTAAAGCACCGGGCGCAATTTTGGCGGGCTCTGGAGTCTGAAACCGGCTGCCCATCCTCTGCTCCCGCCGCAGGGTTTACGCACTCAGCGTTCACGTTCGCGAGCGAATCCCTAGTGTCTCGTACCAACATCGACCCCAACAATGTGCCTCCGGGCTCACTGGTCACCTTCATTCAGAAGGGGCTTCAGTACCTAGAGATAGAGGCGAACCTCGACGCGCCGGTACGGCCCCTGGGCACGGCTTCCGCGCTTGTTGCTTTCCCAGCGTATGGGTGCTTGACCTTGCGAGGGATACTTCCGAGCGAGGGGGGCCGGGTGGTGGTAGGGTGGTCAGGTGCCGGCCCTCTTGAGATGGATTGGCGGCAACTGCCTCACGCGACACGAACCCGGTGGGCTCCCGCTCTCTTTGGCTGCGAGCGTAGATACACTGCCCCTGGCTGTGTGGATGCCCCGCTCACAGGACGGGGAAGTAGACGGCGATTATAAGCTCCTCACTCCCGAGGAGCTGCTGTCCAATGACGTGGACACACTGCGCATGATGGTGACGGAGCGGAAGGAGGAGGAGGGCGGCCGCAGCAAGGGCCAGCAGCCGTCTGCGGCGGCGGCAGCGGCGGCGGCAGCGGCAGCCGCAGCAGCGGCAGCAGCGCAAGCAGCGGCGGCTCAGGCAGCTCAGGCGCAGGCGGCAGCACAGGCACAGACCGCGGCGCTGCCAGCCGCGGCGGCAGCGGCGGCAGCGGCGGCGGCGGCAGCGGCGCAACCAACGGGCGCGCCAGCGGCGCCAGCAGCTGCAGCGCTGGCGGCACCGCCGCCCGCAGCAGCTGAGAAGGGGGTGGGCAAGGAGAAGGACAAGGAGAAGGGGACAGAGCGGGAAAAGGCAGCGGACAAGGCGGGTGCTAGTACGCCTGCTGCCGCGCCGGCCGTCAAGACGGAAGCGCCCGCCTCCACAGGGCCTACGCCCATGGAGGAGGACACACAGCCGCCGCCGAGTGCCGCTACCGCGCCCGCGGCCGCCGCCGCAGCGGATGCAGGCGGTGTGGATGCAGGCGGCTCAGAAGCAGGCGGCGCAGCTGCGGCGGGGCCAGCTGCGGCGGGCAGCGGCATTGAGGTGCCGGCAAGCTCGGTGATCACGCTGCGGGGGCACGACTCGGAGGTGTACATCTGCCAGTGGAACCCCACGGCAAACCTACTAGCATCCGGGTGCGTGCGGTGCTGAGGGATGGGAGCAAACTGGAAGAGGCGACGGGTACGGTGCGACGGCGCCTCGCACTGGTGGCTTGACCGAGTGTGAGGGTGGGTGGCATTGAGGCAGGCACACAGTCATGCCGTCTCAACGAGCATGCTGGTGCTGGGAGCGTGGAGCCTGCCAAGTGCTGTGCGCATGCCGGCTCCTGCGGCACAGTGGTGGCGCCGATGTGTTCCGGGGAACTGTCGGCATGGCCGCCACGTGCACCGCGGCTCAATACCTAATGGCGTGTGCACGGGTGCAGTTCCATGATGAAGCAGAGTCGCAGGGAGCGGCGGGGGCTGCTGCAGCTGGGGTTCCGTGTAGCGCTTGCCTCGAGACCGTGCAGCTGTCGCGCCTGTTCACCCGCTCGCACCTGGCTGCGCCCGTAGGTCCGGCGACGCCACTGCTCGCATCTGGAACCTGTCGACGGCCGCCGGCGCCAACTGCCAGAAGGCGGTGGTGCTCAAGCACGAGAACATTGCGGTGAGTGGCCGCGACCGGTTCGGTTTGGCCATCACCCTGTGAGCATTGCTCGCGACTGCCCTGTTTTTTACTTGTCGATGTTCAACAGCACGTGTCCCGTTCACACCCCAACCTCGGCTCTCGCGCGTTGTATCACCCTCGTGCCCCCTTCCCCACAGGCTCCAGCGCCCAACCACTTCATGATGCAGGGCAAGGACGTGACAACGTTGGACTGGAATGGCGATGGCTCGCTGCTGGCCACCGGCTCCTACGACGGCTTCGCGCGGATATGGACCAAGGAGGGTGAGTTCCGGTGATAACGCCTGCGTCTGCCGTTTATGAGCGCCGGTGCAACTCACCCGCGTCTGCACGCATGCGTGCCGGCGTCCCCAGCAACGCCGCGTGGCCGACCGGCGCCCCGCCCCGCACCACTGTCGCCAACCAGCCACTGCCCTGCGCCCGTCCGCCCCCAGGCAAGCTGAAGAGCACGCTCGAGCAGCACACGGGTCCCATCTTCGCGCTCAAGTGGAACAAGCGCGGCGACATGCTGCTGAGCGGCAGTGTGGATAAGACCGCCATTGTGTGGGACGCCAAGACCGGCAGCGCAAAGCAGGTGTTCGCCATGCACACAGGTGCGCCCACACATGCGGCACCGTCCTCCACAGCCAGCTTGCACCGCCCTGCCCGCCTCCCTGTTTTGGTACCCGATTTGGACCTTGTTGCGGGACCGCAGCATTTACCGTGCGTGTCATCATCCCTGCCCCCGCAGCCCCCACGCTGGACGTGGACTGGCGCAACAACACCTCGTTCGCGTCTTGCTCCACGGACAAGCTCATCCACGTGTGCAAGCTGGGCGAGCACGGCGCCGTCAAGACCTTCACCGGACACACCGACGAGGTCAATGCCATCCGCTGGGACCCCTCCGGCCGCTGGCTGGCCTCCTGCTCCGACGACCGCACCGCCAAGGTGGGGGGCTTGTAACACGCATACACTCGTGCGTGCCGTCGTGAATGCCAGCAGGAAGCGCAGTACGTCATATCCAACACGTGCGCATTGATGGTGTCCTCCGCATTTCCGCGCAGGTGTGGTCTCTCAGCAGCGACAAGCCGGCGCATGACTTCCGCGAGCACGAGCGCGAGATCTACACCATCCGCTGGAGCCCCACCGGCACCGGCACCGCCAATCCCAACCTGCCGCTGCTGCTGGCCTCCGCCTCCTTCGACAAGACGGTGCGGCTGTGGGACGTGGAGGTGGGGCGCTGCCTGCACAAGCTGGCCAAGCACAGTGAGCCCGTGTACAGCGTGGCCTTCTCGCCGAATGGCAAGCTGGTCGCGACGGGCAGCTTCGACCGCTGGATGTACATCTGGAGTGCGGTGGACGGCAGCCTGATCAAGTCGTTCAAGGGCAGCGCGGGCATCTACGAGGTGTGCTGGGACCACGAGGGCGACCGCGTGGCGGCGTGCTTTGCCAACAAGACCGTGTGCGTGGTGGACATCAGGAAGTGAGGGGGCGTGGGCGTGGGAGACGCTGGCCCCAAGGCCTGCAAGTGGGCTGGTGGTGATGTGGTGTGGAGAGAGTGGAAGTTGATTGTACTGGCCGGCACAGGTTGAAAGCGGCCGCTAGCCGCTTGGAAGGTGGGGTCCTACCTAAGCAAGGACATGGCAGCGCTTTTCAAGCGAGTTAGCACGCTAGCACGTCGTGCTCTTGCTCTTGCCCTTTAGGTGTTGACGGAGATGGAAGTGTGTTCCTCAGGTCTGGGCAGGGCAGAGCCTCGACTAGTTCTGGGTGCGATCCGTAGCAGAGTTGAACACATATGTGGAGAGAGTGAAAGTGGGGAGATTGTCATAAGTTGACAAGGATGCGAAATGAGATTCACACGCCGTGCAGGCTGCTGGGACGGCTTGAGTGAACTGGTGGGTTGATCCTGTCTTAGGTCCTGAGTGGTCGTCTGTCCTAGTCGCAAGCTCAACACATTGTTCGCGTGTGGGGACGCCGCGTTGGCGAGAGTCACGGATGGCCCTAATACACCATCGGGGCATGACGCACCGTGGAGAGCACTGCAAAACTCATGGTCCGGCTTGCCGACTGTCCCTAACATAGTAACATGCCAAGCCCTCAAGCGTATGACCAGGCCAGGATGTTCAGGATGCCAAGAGCACAAGAACTTAAAGTGTCAATGTGTCGCGTACGTCCATCCTGTCCATCCGTGCACCGTCACTTCGTCATGTTACCTGCCGCCGGGCGCCGGCACGCCGCGCCGTGAGTTGCCGTTCCCTAATCCACAGCCCGTTAGTCCTGAAACCTCGTACTACAGTAGTCCCCGTCCGCCCTGGTGGGTGTGGCGGCCCTGGGTCGGTGCCGTAGCAATTATAATGTCCAACCAATGCGCCCCCTGCGCTGCACCGCACCCCTCTAATGCCAGCTACATCACCCACATGCTCAGGCGCTAATAATCGACGCTGTACACCGTATACAGCCCCATCTCTGCCAGTAATCCAGCCTTTGCCCACCACATCCTGGTCATGCAAACAGCACACACGCCAGATTTGCCGTGATCGCCACCTGCTGCTTTACTCCTGCTTGGCCGCTGCCTCGACCTCCTCCTCCAGCTTCTGCTGCGGCCGCTGTGGGCGCCGTGGCCCCTTGTAGGGGTTCACGATCGGGTTGTCATGCCCGGGTAGCGTGCGGGTCCAGCTGCACAGGGGATGAGTGCCAGCGTACAGTTGCTTTCCACATTCTGAATTAATACTGCAGGTACACTGTGACGCACCGCATTCGCTGGTCGAGCTTACGCACACTGGTGCACGATATCTCTTCAGGGGTCATGCACAGCGTCAAACGCATACCGATACCGCTGCATCCACATTCCATCAAATCGAGCATGCGGCACCGCACACGCCCTGCGCACACAAGCCCCGCTGCCGCCCGCGCTGCCTATGCCCGCACCTGTAGATGGAGTTGTCCACGAAGCCCTTCCAGCGCCGGTGGCCCGCCGCGAACTCAGCGGCACGGCGCTCGTTGGGCAGAAGCTGCGACGGTGGCCGCCCGTAGATGTCGAGAGAGGCAGCCTCAACCTGTGGTGCGAGGGCATGCCGATTAGCGGGCGTGAGGCAGCAGGTGAACGTCACTGTGCAGGCGTGGGCCAGCCCGTGAACCTCACTGTGCTGGCCGACCCAAACCCGCACGCCTCCGGGAACCCTTCACCCTTCGCCGACCCTTTTGCCATCTGCTGCTCTACGCGCCCAGGACAGGGCATATGTACCCACCTGCTTGCCGCTGGGCACAACAATGGCCGCGCCGGCAGCAACAGTGCCAGCAAAGGCAAGGGTGCACTTGACGCCAATGTCCCCGAGCAGTCCGCTCAATTTAGCTTGCACGTCGGAGCTCATGGTTGCAACAAATTTACAATTTAGTTGGTGATCCTTGCGAAAGAGCTAGGATAGCGGCTTCACGCGTCCTTAGGCCGGGAGGCTGCCCACTTGCGGCGGCCTTGCAGTCTAGATTTGTCCTATTTACAAGAACAGAAGGCTTTGCTGATGAAGCCTGCGGTGGGCCCCATAGCGGACGAGGGGATTTGCTTGCGAGTCGACCCATGCAGGTCAAGTTGTGCAGCGCAAAGCGTCACACATTATTCATAGTTTCATATGTGCAAATAAGAAACTATAGCGAGTTTGGGGTTCGCTACCAAAGCAGGCTTGTATTATGGACTCCTCCGGAGTAGGACGAGGCAGAGGGGCTGTTGTCCCCGCCTGGCTTGCGCAGCAGCAGCAACAGCATGCACATGCGCCAGGCCATGGCTCAGAACATGGCGGACCGGAGCCTGCAGATTTGCAAACAAAGTTGTCCGACCTCGACGAAGATAGCCAGCGGCAGTTGCTGGGCGAGCAAGAGGAAGCGGCTCGGGAGGCGTTGAGGTGTGTGCGCATTGGAGTCGAGCAGGGGTGGCCTGGCGGGTGGCACCCGCGTGCGCCCGACCGGCCGTGCCTTGGGGTCCAACTGGCAGCGGGTTGTGCAGCGTAATAAGAGGGCTCTCACGGACAAACTATGCTATGTGCAGACCTCACAAACGCGCGCATGAGGAGGATGCCACCGAGGGGTCGCAGGACGCCGGCCAGCTCAAGGTGAGGGGTAGGGCCACACGCTTGCGGCTTGGTGCGAAGGCCAGCGACCAGCGCCCCAGCACAGCCGCTGTGTCGGCCTTATAGCTGAGAGGGGCCAGTTACGGCCGGCGACGGCGGATGGAGACCACTCGCTCGGCCGGGCCAACAAGAGCGTGGGCAGTGGGTGCAGGCCGGTAGGGCATGGCGACTAGTGGATCCCCACCTCCCCCGCTGTCGTCTCATCGCCGCCACCCCACCGTTTTTCGCCTGTACAGGAGAAGCTGTTGAAGATGTCTCACGACCTGCGGCCAGCCGGGGCCGCCGCAGGCGGCGATGCCGGCGAGTCCTTGTCTGGAGGCGCGGCAGTGGCAGCTGGCGCTCATGAGCGGGGCCTGGGCGACTGGACCAACTACCAGCCACCCAGTGCGGTGCTAGCGGCCATTGCGGCCAAGTCAGGGGCACCGCCGCCGCGGCCTCCAGGTAGGAGGCGTAAGGGGAATGGAGGAGAGCGGGCTGGGCATGGGTGTTGATGGGCAGGGGCTGCGGGCAGCGGGTGCCTGACGGCGCAGGCGGCACGGAGGGCATGACAGCGCCGGTGGCTGGGCGGCTGCTTGAATGCGCCGCGATGGTGAGGGCACTTGTCTGTCGCGGACACGGACAGTAAGGGACAACCACCCTGTCGCGCACAACGCAGGGCCGCCACCGCTGCCCCGGCCACCAGGGCCGCCGCCGCTGCCGCGCCCGCCTGGCCCGCCGCCGCTGCCAGCAGGTGCGCGCCCGCCGGGGCCGCCGCCACTGCAGCCACCATCGCACTACGGCCACCCGCCTGCACACCCAGCCGCGGAAGCGCCGTCTTCAACTGCGACCATGATGCTGCCGCCGCCGCCCCGACCTCCTCAGCCGCCGCAGCAGCAGCCGGCCACGGAGGCTGCTGGTGCCGGTGGCAGCAAGAGCTTGGATAACCTGCCGCCGGCGCTGCGCGCTCGCCTCCTAGCCCGCGGCGTGATCTCGGACGCGTCTCCGCAGCCGCCGCAGCAGCCGCCGCAGCTTGAAGCACCAGCGCACGCCAACGGTGCACGGCCACCGTTGGCGCCGCCGCCGGGGCCGCCGCCGGTGGTGCGCGCGCACTACTCCTCCGCGCCGGCGCCGCCCACGCCGTCGCTGGCAGAGGAGCCGCTGCTGCCGGGCTGGTACGAGGCGGTGGACCCGCGGCATGCGCGCTCCTACTTCTACAACCCCACCACCGGTGAGTTAGGGTGGCAGGTGCTGCTGGTACACACTCGCTTCTGCCTAGGCGCCTGGACGCCGCTGAGGGCGCTGTGTGAGCACGGGGCTGGGCCGTGCATGTAATCTCAGTTGGGCTCCGAGCACTGCCGTGTCGATTGGGAGAGGCTTCATGGCCGGCCTGGTGTGTACAGTGTTCATGTGTGCCTGCATGTGTCGTCCGTGTGCCAGGCGAGCGGTTGTGGCTGCGGCCCATTAAGTCGCTGCCGCGCGGCTGGGCCTTCGGCACCTGCCCCGCCACCGGCGTCACCTACTACTACAACCCCAGGACGGGTGAGCGCTGCCGGCGTGGTTCGACGGGGGGTGCGGGAGCAAAAGTGCCCTGATGCTCATTAGCTGCATTCCGGTTGGTTGCCCGGGGCTTAGATGAGATGTATGCCACCCCAATCACATACTGAAGTGGCATGGGCGCATGGCGCAACATCGCAGGCGCCCGGTCGTGGCTTCCAGCTCATGATCTGCCGGGTTATGTTGCGTGCGTGTGCCCTTGCCTAAGGTCCCCATCTTGGCGGGCCTCCCGTCACCACTCGGCACCTGCCGCCGCTCCTCCCGTCGCACCCTCCTGCAGGCGAGCGCACGTGGTCCAAGCCCGTGCAACAGGACTTCCTGCCCTCGCCGTCCTTTATCGGGGCCAAGGCCGGATACGTGTTCAAGAAGGGGCCGCAGGTGGGGGTGGTAGCAGGCCGGGACACGTGAGCTGCATGCGCTCTTGAGTGTCAGGCCATGTCACCATGTGTCGGCTGCAGGGCCCAGACCAGAACAGCACATGCCCAACAAGTACCCATCCTGACCACCGTTGCTCTCACCACGTGCACCGCAGGGGGTGGGCTACTATGTTGACGACCCCGCGCGCGCGCTGGCGGAGGCGCGCGCCGCCGCCGCCACCACCCGTGCCGGCCCCGCATCCATTGGTCCGACGCCGCGCGGCGGGGCCTTCGCTGACGAGGACGGCGACGGCGGCGCGCGCAAGAGCCGGCTAGAGGCCATTGCGGAGGAGCAGCGGCGGCGCAATGAGGCGCGCGGCAAGGTGCCCAAGAACAAGAAGGTGGACGATGAGCTGGACCCCATGGACCCGGTGAGGCGGTGGGAATACACTTAAAACCGAATGCGTCTGTGTGTGTGTCTGTGCGGAGTGTATGCACGGGTCGTAGCACCTGCCCGTGTATGTGTATGTGGGTGACTCTGTGGAGCGTGTGCTTTGGTGTTGTGTTGGCAACGGGCGTGGGACCTGCAAGGGCAGCATGCGACTGTGAATGCGGTTGGACGCAGCGCAGCGTGCTTCTTTACCTGTCTTACACGCACACGGCCTCTCCTCCACCTGTGACCCCTCGTCAGGCCGCCTACTCGGACGCGCCCCGCGGCGGTTGGTCCACGGGTCTTGAGGGCATCGCCGCCGCCGACTCAACTGCTGGTGGGCCACTGTGGCAGTCGCGGCCCTACCCCGCGCCGGGCTCCGTGCTGCGGTCCAACAAGAAGGCCATTGACGGCAGCGGTTGATGGATGGCGTTTGAGGGGATTCATGGGTTCTAAGCCTCAAGTTCGGGGGGCGCAAGCTGGGCACAGGGCTAGGGGCTGGGGGCGTGTACGTACCAGGAGGGAACCGGGCTGGGCACAGGGGCATGGCTTGAGGCGCTGGAAGCGCGGGCTGCTTATCGCGCCCGCATGCAGCCGGGCGCTGAGCTGGCGCTGTGTGGGAGGCAGAGGCGGCGGGTATGGTAACACAGGGTATGCTTGGGAATGCCCTGAGTGTGCAGTTAGGTGTCTAGATCGCATCGATTACAAGGAGGGCCTATTGACGTGGGTTGCTAGCGATATCCTAGGGAGTTGTGTGAAGGCGTAGTATCCCTGAAATTGACAGCCGCCGCCGCCACTTCACAAGGCCTCGCACTGAAGTGAGCAACATCACCGTGTAATGGGCCACCAACGGCTGCGACGCTGACGGGACCCGGCAGGCCCCGTACCCCATGCTCTCTTGCGAGCTGTGGCATGTCGCTCTAGCCACCGCACAGCGCCGCTGAGATTGCGTGCTGACTAGCCAAGTTGACCATGCTGGGCAAGGGGCTGGTCGAAGCCTGGTTGCGACACCCCCCCCCCCGGCCGCGACTCCTCGAGACACAGGAAGGGCCGTAGCGCTGCTTTGTCTCGTCACTTGTGTTACAGTCACGACAATTGCACCCTAGACACGGCCACACGTCCGCTGAGATGCACCGTACTGCACAAAACACACTAGCATGCCGAGCGTATCCCCGGGAACAAATTGTGGCCTGGTGGTGTTTGGCATCACCCCTACTGATGGCCACAACTCTGCATGCTGGATTCCAGGCACAGCCACCGACACAGCCAGACAGTTTTAGGAGCAGTCATGCCCCGCTACTATTCTTGCGCCAACGCCGCGTCAGCTACCGCCGGCCGCCGCGCACGTTCAGCATCAGCCGCGTGGCGTGGAACCAGGCGTTGATGCGGATGGGCTGCGGCAAGCCCAGCCCCGCCCGCTCCACTGCGCTCAGCAGCCCCACCTCAGCGCAATTGAGCTTGATGTACACGCTGTCAAAGCAGCCCGCCTTGCGCGCCGCCGCCACCGCCGCCGTCAGCAGCGCGTCCTGCACCACCTCCGCATTGGCCAGCCCGGGCCTGCACGCACGCAGAGAGCGAGTATGTGGGAAGTGGATCCGGTGAGTGCGGGGCTGAAGCACGCAGCAGTACCTGACCCACCCCACCCGCAGCACCTGCAAACCCCAGCGCCAGCACCACCCTCATACCCAGGCGGCTACGGCATGCAGCACCTGCTTCACCCATCTCCCCTCCCCTTCCGCGACCCCGTTTCCCCCCCTCCCTCACCGCACTGCGAAGTACAGCAGCTCGCCCTGGCCGCCCGCCCTGTTGGCCAGGCCCAGGCAGCCCAGCACCTGCCCGCTGCCGCCCCGCCCCTCTCCGCCGCCCAGCAGCGGCTGCTCCTCGCCCTCTGCACCCGCGTTGTCGCCCTCGCCTTCGGGCGCACCCTCCTTGCTGCCGGCTGCTGCTGCTGCTGCTGCTGCAGCCTGCTTAGCTGCCCTCTTGGCCAGGTCTCCCTCGGTGACCACGAAGAAGCGCGAGCCCTTGCCCCAGCCCTGGTCACTGAAGTAGCCAAGCAGCTTGTCCTCAGACAGGTCTGGATTAGAGGCGATTGTGTGTGGGGGGGAGCAAAGGGGGCGGTTGCGCTGAGGTGCGGGTTGGTGTTTAGACAGGTACAAGAATGCTCAGTGGCGGACAGGCGGTGCAAGTTGTGATGTACACGGCGGCCGCCACCATTGACACGGTGCAGCCCAGCTGTATGGACAGCCACGTCCGACGGTACGGTCGCGCAGACCGCCTCACCCTTGTCCGTGCCCTTCCGCGCGATCAGGTGCAGCTGCAGGAGGACGAAACCCCCCACCAGCAAGGGGACAATGAGCGCCGCAATAGCGCCACACTGTTGGGTAGCACGTAGGATTGCGACGTTACAGGAGGAGACAATCTGAGCGTGCAAGCGCACAGAGACCATATGGATCAGGGAGAAAGGCACGGCATGCAGCGCGCACGGCGTTCCGACGCGCTGGCAGCCGACGCCAATGAGGCTCCTGATGAGGAATGATTGTATGGTGCCGACTGCGACGGCCTGCCGGAATCACACTGCCGTGTGCCGTGAACTTACCACCCAGGGCAGGACTGGATTGTCCGTCACATGCATGTAAACCGAGAAGAAGATGAAGGGAGGCACCGCCAAGCCCCGCAGCCACAGCGTGCTGGGTGTGCTGAGTGCTGCCCACCAGATGGGCCGCAACAGCGAGAGTATATGGCTACGGTACACATCGATAGCCCCAGGTACGTCTGACTGGGTGATGGGACGCGCCGCGCGCACGCCCGCGTCCACCGTGTCAGGGCGGCCCATGGGCGTTTGGGGGCTTGTCGGTGTCCTCGCTGCGTGTCACCAAGGCGACGTGTTTTGGAGTGCTCTATATCACGTGGAGGCACGTATTGCAGATATCTCAGGCGGAACTGCACACCAGCGAATGCTCAGGAAAAAAAGGAGCTGCAGGCCGGGCGGGCCAAGATGTCAACAAGTGTCCAGAGGGGCTAGCTTTTAGAAGGAGTGTTACAAGTATGTCTCGGTAGTGTTCATGTCACCTTATATAACAGCACTCTGCTGTTTACGTATAGCCGTGATGACCGACTGACATGGGGTCGACAAAACCGATGCAAACAAGGGTTGAGGGCTCGACTCGTCGCGACGTGTGACATATTGTTGGTTTATGTCATAGTAGTCGCGATATCAAAGACGATGAGTGACAGAACAACTCGAACACTTGAAGGGCCCTTCCCCTGAACCGGAAGCCATGCGGAACGATTCGGGCTCCGCCACGCTGCACGAGCTCCTGCCGGTGGCAGTACTCTGCACGCTACTTGGAGTCGTTGCTGGAGCGGTACTCGAGCGCCGAAGAGGAAAGCGGGTGCGCACTCGAATGCCTAGTAACTGAAGGCGGAAGGCGCAGTCTTCGTGAACAGCGCCAGCACTCTTACACAGTGCAAAGTCAGTAACAGGGCATTCCATACCTCGCAGGCCGTGCAACCCCCCTGTTGGCACAGGCAGCTTAGGCTAGCCCTGTACCACATCGCCACTGGAGTTTTTGCCACCCACCAGCTGACACGCGCCTTGCCCACTGCTTGGGGCTCAAGCGGGCGCGTGTGGTCGGTGGCTCTCTTTGCTGGGGCTGCACTTGAGATGCTGCTGCATGCTGCCGTAGTGGTGGTTGTCGTGGCGCTGGGGCATGAGCCTGGTGCGCTGCGCGCCGGAAGCGGCCGGGACGCTGCCAGCATTAGTAAGGCGGCCAAAGCCAGCCGCCGTGGAGGCGGATCCGACAGCCAGTATGTCTCAAGCATCCCACATTGGCTCGAGAGGCTGCGTCCTGAGTGGTCGTGGACGTGGTTGACGGCGGCGCAGCTTGTGGCGACGGTGGCACAGAGCCTTGGCTGGCTGCTATCCGCCTCAGGCCCTGCCGCCATGGGGCTCATGGGCGGGACCCGACATGACGGCCGCTCCGGGCTGCTCATGGCGTTCGTCGTTCAGGCGCTTGGCACCATGATGCAACAGGTGGGTACAGTCTGGGTACTTGGGCTCGCTCGGCATAGTGGCACTGCATGGCGCACACTGCGGCCCGACCCACATCGTTTTGAGACGAAACGCCAGCGCTGAGTACGTTTGGTCTTGTGCCATGGGAACAGGAGCGCCCCGCCGCCTTTACACGGCATCTGGCGCTGCTGGCGTGCTGCTACATGCCGTTTGATATCCTGACGATGCTGGCGGCACCACATTGGCAGCATGCCAGCGCCGCGGGGGGTCTGCACCAGTCTCGTAATCAGCCTACTAGCGCTGGCGCACACGATGTAACCGCAACAGCGCTGCTCTACTTTGTAGCGGCGCACGCCTGCATGGCGGCACAGGCTTGCTTTGTGGCTATTTGTCCGCCGCAGGATCAGCCGCCGCCCTTGCGGCAGCAGGCGGCAGGACGTGCGGCGACACCACCGGCGCTAGTACTCAAACCCTCCCACACCAGTCACGTGCCAGAACCACTGCTCACAGCACCAGATGCACCTCTGCGGCGCCGGACCAGCGCAGGCAGCCCCACGCTTGCCCCGCACCATCACCGTCACGCACATCAGGAGCATCAGCCGCTGCAGCAGCTCTCACAACAGGACGAGAAGGAGGAGCAGCAGGAGTGGGTGGCGGCGCATAACCGTCCCGTCAGCCGCTCCGCAGCGCGATCAACGGCACCGGCGCCAGCCGACGCACCATCGGTCTCTACCACTGGCAACACGGCCAGTGGAAGCGGAAGCGTGGGCGTGCAAGGGCAGGCGTCTTTACCAGCACCAGCAGCAATGGGTGCGGCGGACCCAAATGGGCATGGCGTAGATCAGGCGGCGGTGCAGCGGCGAGGCTCGGCACTGCCTCGCCAGCTGCAGCTGCCTGAGGGTGAGCCCGCCAGTAGCAGCACTGCAGTGGACAGCTCGGGCTCTGTCGACCCTCCAGTAGCAGGCGCCGCGACCCAGCCAGGCGATCCATCCTCATGCAGCGGCGCCGATGACAGAGTGGCAGGGCCTCAGCGGGTGACATTAGCCGCCACAGCAGCTCCTAGCGTGATTCGCACCTCTGGGGACGGGTACGTGCCGGAGCCCACCTCGATGCCTTCTCGCAGCACCCACTCCTTCCCCTTTCGCGAGCTGCCTGCCGCCCTGTCCACCCCTGTGGACCGGGCAACGGCAGGGGCTACGGACATCAGTAGCGCTATTTCCGCGTCTGGAGCTGCCAGCCACGAAGCACCCCCAAGCGGTGCGCGGTCACTGCCGCAGCTGCGCATCCTCTCTGACACGCAAAGCCACTCGGCCGGCTCTCGATCTCAGCGCGCCGGTGCGGCCAGTACAGGCCGTGTGGATCACGCGCCCCCGGGCGTGGACGACTTGGTTTCGCCATGGGCAGAGAGGATGCCAGTTGTACCACCACCTGGGGCGCACCTGCAGCACGCTGCGGGCGGACATGCTCCCCTGCAGCCCTCTTTGATGATGGTAGCCGCTGACAACCTGGCCGTACACACGCAACCTACTGACAGCGCGACCAGTCCCGGTGCCCCCGCAGCCGCTGCCGGCACAACCAGCTCGCAGCGAAGCCTGCAGGGCGGTGCAACCGCCGCAACCGCTGCAGCAGCCGCAGTGCTTGCGCCACGCCACAGCGGACTTCGGCAGCGGCACTCCCTGGGGCCCCGGAGGTCAAGTGGAGCCGGCGGCGTGGCACACGGGGATGGAGGCTTGTCCATGATGAGCAGCACAGCGAGTGCAGCGTCTGCGCACAATGCGGCGGCGGCCTCTTCGGCAGCGGCTGGTGCTCTGGAGTTGTGGCTGCTGCGCCGCGGCCTCGCGTGTACCATGGCCGCACTCGTGCTGGCTGTGTACCTGCGCGTGCTGCTTGTGCCCACACCGGCCAGTGGCGACCTCAGCAGTGCTGCTCCCTCGGTCCTCGCAGCGGCCTTGCAGGCGCTGCGAGCGCTGCCGTCACTGCTGTGCCTTGCGGCTCTGGCAGTGGTTAACGGCGCCGCTGGCGTATCGGCACTGCTGCTGGGCGGGCGACCGCTGCAGCTGGGACCTCAGTTGGCAGGCCTCCTCAGGCCGCTTTTGAAGGTGCACGCCGAAACCCGCAGCACCTCCGAGGTAGCTGCTGGCGTTGCGCCTGCTACAGACGCAGCACAGCCGGGCGAGCGGTCAGACGGACAGGGTTCGTCGGCAGTAACGTCGCTACCGCTGGACGTGTTGCTGCGTTGGGACGTGACGTTGCGGACTGCGCTGCCGGCAGCCATGGCTGTTGCGGTGCGTGGGCTGTATGGGCCGGAGTCGCCGTGCAGCTCGGACCATGTGTACCTTTGGTTGGCGTTGCAGCCAGCTACAGGCGAGGTGGCGTCTACGCCAGTTCAGGATGAGGGGCAAAGAGCGTCAGCAGCGCTGGCTGGCGGTAGCAACGGTAGGGGGCAGCGCTACAAACTTCTGTCGCTGGCCACCGTGCTACCGATGCAGCTGTCCACAGCGTTGGCTGCACGGGCCGCGCATACGCTGCTGGCCGGCCTGAGCGGCGGGGCTGGGACGGGCGCAGCACCAGCGGCGGCTGGAGGTGCACATGAAGTGGGGCTCTTTGCGTTCGTACGGGCGCTTGTGAATCTGGACCCTCGGCATCTACCAGAGTACGGCGTTGGAGCGGCGCTGGCGCTGGGGCTGCGGGCCGTGCTACTGAGCGGCTGCACGACGGGCGGCGTCGTGGGTGCGCAGGTGGAACCGGACTCGGGCATTGAGGCGCAGCAGCAGGAGCAGCAGGAGCAGCAGGAGCAGCAGCAGCAGCAGCACAGCGCAGGCGACAACGCAACCCCGTTGGTTGCGGAGCGGCATCCGACCAGTGTCGCATCGGTGGCGAGAAGTCTGGCTGCCGAGACCAGCCTCCGTAGTGCAGCTTCAACACAATCCTCCGCAGCGGCGCTCACGGCCAGCGGCTCGTCGCACAAGCTGCTCTTCACAGGCTCAGGCGGGAGCAACCCAGCCTCGGGCCCGCAAGTGTCCCCCAGAACAGCTGCGAACGGCGCGCACTCGCGTCCAGCACGAGGATCGGTTGCCATTGGCTCCACAGGCGCTGTACAGCCCATCTCCGTCGCCACTGCCGCAGCCTACATTGCGGTCCCGTCACTTGCGAGCCCAGCCAGTGGCCCGCAGCCGTTCTCGTCGCCGCTGGGGCAGGTGCATGCATGGTCACCGTCGGCGCGCTCCCCGCATGCCGTTGGGCCGGCGGATCGAGTCCGGACCTCTACGGGAGGCGGTCCTTGGGGTGATGGCGATGCCGCTGGCCCGGTGCTGCCGACGGCCAGCACTGCTGTTGCCGCGCCGCCACCGTCCACTGCCGCCGCCGCGGTCCAAGCACGCATGGCGCGCCGAGCGCCGCCCCGCAGCAGCAGCTTCAACCTGCGCCTGTCCCTCTCGTACGGTTCCCAGGTGGGTATGGCTGGGCCGCGTGACTGCACGCTTCTCCAATCCAAGGTGCATGTTCTGCTTGTAACATCGTCTTCCCTACTGAAGACACGAGTCGCCATCAGTACTAACATTTCGGTCCTGCTTGTTTCGACTCCTGCTGTAGGTTCTGGCATCAGCACTGTCACCCATCACCGTTGGCGCTATAGCGGTGCTGCGTGATGCCACCGGCACCGCCACTACCCCCACTCCCAGTGCGATGAGCTGCCGCCAGAGTGCCACGTCTGTCATTTCTGAGCAGCTAGAGGCATTGCTTGACCTCAAGCGCCTGAGCACTGCGAGCAGTTTGGGGCCTGGCGCGGCTGCGGCAACAGTAGGAGCAGTAGCAGCAGCGTCGGCGGCAGGCGCTGAAGCAGCGGGCCAGGCGCCTGCATCTGCTGTGGGGCCTTATGTTCGGACACGCAGCGCGCGACGCCGCCGCGGTTCCAACGCCAGCGTAGACAACGGCGGCATTGCACTCTATCGCCAGCAGCTAGGGGCACTGCTGGTGGCAGGCAGTGGTCGCGGTGCGGGCGCGGCTGGGTCGCCGCGTCATGGCGTGTCGCCGAATGCTGGCTCACGGCTGTCCGCCCTGCAAGCAGAATTGCGTGGCGGCTGGGCGTCGGACGCAGTGGGCGATGACGGCGAGGAGGAAGAGGACGACATCGAGGAGGGCGTCGCGCTGGCGCTGCAAGCTGCAGAACTGGGAACGTGGGGCCGGCGGCAGCACGGCTCTATGCCCGCCCTGGCCGCCATCGTCGGCGGCGGCAGCGGCCGCACGACTTCACGCCCGGGCAGCGTGGGTGGCGGCTTCAGCGCCACCAGTACGCCACGGTCGCCGCTGCACCGAGCAGGGGATGCGCTAAGGCCCGCTGCCGCACCACAGGATGCGACAGCCTCAGTCGAGAGGGGCTCTGGCGCGGCTGATGCAGCCTCATCGGGTGCGGTGTCAGCGGCCAACGCCTTGGAGAGCTCGCTGCTGTCACGCCGCAGCCTGAGGAAGCTGGCCAGCATGCCGTCGCGCCTGCGAAGCAGTGCGGCAGCGGCGGCAGCAGTTGCGGCAGTGGATGCGGAGGTTGCTGCTACGGCAGCGGCGAGGTCAGGGCATTCCTCCCGAACTGGTGACGGCGGCCTGGAGCCCGCGATACATGGCGGCAAGAGCGGGGCCGGCCCGCTTGGCGAGCTGTGGCGACGACAGCGCGCCGCCGCCGCCGCCGCGGCGGCGGCTGCTTCCGCTGCGCCACGCGCGCGGCGCCTGTCACGTGGGCCCCAGGTGCAGCAGGGGGAGGAAGGTGCAGAGGTTCAGGAAGAGAGCAGGGATGCCCTTGGATCCAGCGCCGCTGCCTCGCCTCTCGGTCTGGCGGTGGAGCTCGGTCTAGCTGCGGCGGCAGCTGCCAGCGGTCTTGGGGCCGATGCCAGCGTCGGCTTACGCGGCGGAGGCGCCGCTGCAAGCAGCGTGCCGCTGACCCCATCGGCACTGGGCGCGGAACAGGACCTGCGCAGGGAGGCGCTCCGGTCCCTGGTTCTGGCAAGATGGAGGTTGTCTCTTGCCGCGGGCATGGACGGTCAGTACGGACCGGCGGGCGCGGCGGGAGCAACGGCGGACGCGGTCGGCTCGCTCGGCGTAGTGCTGCCGGGCGTGCCTCAGGACGCTGATGTGGTCGCCGATGGCGTGGCAGGCGTGGAGGTTGGCGAGGAGGGCGACGACGACTTCAGGGAAGCAATGTTGTCAGACCCGTACAGGGTTTCGACGACCATATCGGCAGTACTGGGCACCACGGGCACACTCGGCACTCCGCGCGTCAGCGCTGGCGGCAACGACGTTACAGGCCTTACCGGCGACTTTGGGCTTGTGGCCAGCCCGCACGGCCCTGGTTCGGCCGGCGCCCGCACCTGGACGGCGCGCTCCACCGCTGCTGCGGCAGCGGCGCTGGCGGAGGTGGCTGCGGCGGCGGACGAGCTGGCGGTCATGTCGCCCCGCTCGGGAGCGGGCACAGGCGGCGATGGCGGTGGCGGCGTTGCCGCCGCAGCGTCCCTCGTGTCGCCGCAGCTGTCAGGGATGCTCTCGTTCGGTGGCACCGGCATTGGCACCGGCAATGCCTCAGCGTTGACAGGTAACTCCCGCCGCAGCCTGGGCCTCAGCAGCCGCAACACCAGCATCAAGACGGCCATCCTGTCGCGGAACAGCTCCCTCAACTACGGCCAGCCCGGCGGCGCAGCCGCAGGCGCGGGCGTGCTTCTTTCCACGGGCGCTTCCTCTAAGAGCCTCATGTCGAGTGGCCCTGCAGCTGCCGGCGGCACAGTCAACAGTGGTGCTGCTGCACCTGCGGTCGCCACAGCCGCGCCTCGCACGACGGCGGCTGCAAAGGCACTGGCTGTGCTTGCGCGCTGGTGGTTCCTACGCGGCGCGCCTCTGCTTGAGGCGGCCTGGCTAGGGGAGGCCGGCGCGCTACTGTTGCAGCTTGCCTTCAGTCCTCGCATCGTCGCAACCGGTATCCTTGGCAGCGCAAGCCGTGGCATGGGTGGCGCTGCATGGGCCTGGCTTGCACGGGCGCCGCAGGTGGCCTGTATGGCCCACCTAGCAGGCATGGCCGCCGCACCCGAATGGTGTGAGACATGGGGCCCGGCGCTCTGGGCAGCACGTGCGATGATTGGGCCGGCGCTGCAGCACGGCGCGCTGGCTGCGGCAGGCGTGTCAGTAACGGCCGCTGGGCCCCTGCAAGCGGCATGGGAGGCAGCCTACATGACGGCTGCGCTGCGGCTGACCACGCCGCAGCACGGCAGCCTAGTATTGGCGACGACTGCGGTCCTGGCACTTGTGACGCTTAACGGTGCGGGCCCGCAAGCAGCATCAGGGAGCGCCGATGTTGTTGGCGCGCTGTGGTCCCTTGAGGCAGCCCTTCGGCATGCCGCTGGCTTACTTGCCGCAAGCACCGTCGGTGCCGCACTGGGAATGGTCGCAACACGGGCACTACCGGCCGCTGCTGCAGGCATGCTCACCAGCAGTGCACTGCGGCGGCAGCTGTCGCCACCCCGTGCCGCGGCTGCGGCGCTTTGGTCAGCGACGCTGCTCGGCGATTCAGAGGCAGTGGCCAGCGGTGCCGCAATGGCCTACCTCCTTGTGTCGCGAGCGGTGCTGCTGCGGGCGGCAAGGATACTGCGCGCGGCCGTGCTGGTGCTCCTGTCAGGCGCAGCGGCTGCTGCTAGTGCCTTTGTCTCCGCCTTCCTTGCCATCGCCAAGGATGCTGCGGGCGGCAGCACCTCCTATATTGCAGCCGGCAACCTGACGGTGGTATCTCCAGCGTCATCGTCCTACAACCTGCGCTGGCGCCTGCGACGATGGCTGGTGGCTTCGGCGGTAGAAACGGCCGCGACGGCTGCTGGAGGCGTGGTAAATGGCAGCAGTGAGGAGCCCAGCGCAGCTGCGGGGCTGGCTGCCGCACTGCCGAGCCGAACACCGGCAGCGGTGGCCGTCGGCGCCCTCGTGGCGCTGCTGGTGGCGCTGGCGGCGGCACAGGCTCTGATTCTGGCGGCACTGACCGGCGACGGCCGCCGCATGTCACGTTTCCATCGGCGCCAGGCCGCGCTGATGGGCCTCAAGGGGCGGCTGCTAGCAGCTCCGACGGTGCTTGAGCTGCTGACAGAGCTGACCATGAGCACAGACCAGCTGCTGGAGGGATGCAGTGCTTGGACCATCATCGTGCCCACCTCCGATGATGCGGAGGCGCCTGGCGGCGGCCGTGGCGGCGGCGGAGCTGCCGCCAGCTCTGGGGTCCTCTTGGAGCTCCGTGTGGACCCGGACCTCCAACTGTGGCCTGCAAAGGCGCATTCTGGACAGTCCGAGAGCAGCTCGCACGGGGCCAGCGGGTCAGCTGCGCCATCCCCAGAGGCAACGGCGGCAGCTGCAGTGGCGGAGCGTGACCGGCAGGCAGCGAAGCGGCAGCGAGCCGAGCAGAAGCAGAACAACATGCTGCGGCGCCGCCAGCCGCGGCCGCCCAGCAGGACCGGCGGGGCCGCGCCGCAACTGTTCACGATCGACTCCGTGGCGCCGGAAGAGCCCGGCGCGGGTGACACCAACGAGCTGCATTTGCTGGAGACAATGAGCAGCATTATTAAAGAAGGAAAGAGCGATTCAGAGGAAGATGACGAGGACTCCACCGATGAGTCTGAGGAAGACGCGGAGGAGGGCAGGAATGGTGCTGGTAAAGGCGCACCCGCGGCGTCAACGGCGCCCAACGGAGAGACGGCGGCAGGGGACGCTGCTGGCCGGGCGCCATCCGTACAGTTGGCCGATTTCCCTTCTCTGCAGCTAGCCATAGTGAGTAAGGCTGTGGCAGCAATGCTGGACTAGTCTCACGCTTCGAGTAATTAACATTTGGCTCACCAACTGTGTGCACCGCAGATCCACCGTACCGTCTGGTCTGTGCATGGCCGCACCACTCGGGTGTACGGCGCCGCCGCGCTGTCCGATACCCTCATCCTGCAGCAGCCCACGCCACCCGATCTGGAGGCCCTGGCGGCGGCAGTGGGCGCGGGTGCACTGCTGGTGGTGCCCATGGAGTGCCTGGCGCAGCCCTACGGTGGGTGGATGGGCCCGCCCATGGCATGTGCATGATGAGGCTGCTCTGAGTCAACTGATCATACCGGTAGCTGTTGGTCTTTTGGCGTCCCGCGGCTGAGGTCTACCGCTCCTGCGTCTGCTGTGTAGGGCTGCTGGTGGTAGCCACGGCGCACCCTGCTGCAGCCGACCGGCACCTGCGGCTGCTGTGCCAGGGCCTGGCGGACGGCCTGGCGCAGGCGCTGTACCTGAAGCAGCTGCAGGCGGACGTGGCAGCCAGCGACATGATCATGCAGGACATCTACCCCTCGCAGCAGGTGGTGCAGGTGGTCAAGCGCCGCTTCCATGCTGCCGGCGCGGCGTCGCAGCGGTTGATGATGCCGGGCAGCGCGACTGCTGCAGCGGCGGCAGCGATGGCAGCTGCTGCAGGCTCCGGCAGCCCCGCTGCAAACAGCTTGCAAGGCTTCGCCGCAGGCGGTAGCGGGCATGGTGGCGCTGGGCCATTCAGCGCTGGTGTGAGGGCGCCGACGGGAATGGGCTCGTATGCAGCATCGCCAAAAGTGATCGCCGGCGGCGGTGTCGGCACCCCGCCCCCTCGCTCGGCAAACCCCTACCAGCACCACCTGGCCAGCGTGTCATCGCCCTCATTCGCCGCCACAACCCTGCCGCGCTTCAGCTCACATGCTAGCGCAACAGCTGCTGCAGCAACTGCTGCAAGCGCTGGCGTCAGCGCCATGGATGGCGGCCTGGCCGGAACAGCGCCAGGCAGCGAGCCGGGCAGTGCTGGCCTGACGCGGGCGCACCCCGCAGGCCCCCTGCTCGAAACGACCAGCGCCAGTTTCTCCTTAAATGAAACGTTGGATGTCACAGGGCTGCCGGGTGGTGCCTTGCTCGCCAGTAGCCACAGCATCGGTGCGCCAAGCGCCTCGCCTGTCGTGCCTGGGGGCGCCGGAAGCGGGCCCGGCAGCGCTACCGCTAGTGTTGTTGCCCAGGGCCGAGGCGTATACGCGGCCGTGGTATCAGCATTCAGCAGTGGGTCGGCGGCCACGCTTGGTGGCATCATGTCCTTTGGCCGTGCCGACAGCGCGCCCATCCCTGCGGCAGCGCTGGTATCGGTTTCAGGTGCCTCCGTGACCTCTGGCCTCGGCCATGTGCCTCTGGGCGCCAGTCGGCTGTCCCTGGATCCGCACCACGGCACCACAAACGGCGCGTCCCGGTCACAGACCATGACTTCCAGTCAGGCGGCAGCGTTGGCAGCAGCGGCAGGACTCGGTGCAGGCGTCAGCAACTCGGCGCCAGGTGGCCCAGTCAGCTGCCTCGGTGGTCCAACCCCTATGCCAGCAGTGGCGGCGGCCGCGTGCGCTCTGGCGCCTGGGCTGCGCCCTGTATCAGTTTCGGTGGCAGGCGCCATGGTGGAGGCCGCTGTCGGCGCTCGCGGCAGTCCGCTGGCGTCGCTTTCAGGGTTCTTCTCAACCTCAGTGGCCGTGGCTGCTGCAGGCGGAAGCAGTGTAGCAGGCCCTGCTGCCGCTGGGGCTGCAGAGCTCACCCACGGGTCCGGCCTCAGCACCACCTTTGCAGCCGCCATGGAGTCTGGCTCGGCGTTTGGTTCAGTGGGCGGCAGTCAGCAGCGCACGATCAACGGTGCCGACTACGACGGTGCCCTTCCAGTGGGAGTGCCGTATGCGAGGTGGCACTCTGCTGTGTCCGTGCTGTTCGCGGACATTTGCGGTTACACCGCCACTAGCCAGGCGCTGCAACCGGAGGAGGTGATGGCGCTGCTGCACACCCTGTTCTGCAAGTACGACGCACTCCTGGCCGTGTACGGCGTGTACAAGGGTGAGTGTCGCTGCAAGACTTGCAGCAGTTTGACGCATTACAGCCGTGCAATGAGCTGACGCGGTAGCAGAAGAGTAGCCTCGCTGAAAGTGATGGCCGCATCCCGGGTGTGGTCGACTCACTGTGCCCCTGTTGTCATATGCTATGCGCAATGCAGTGGAGACCATCGGCGACTGCTTCATGGTAGGTCCGCTATGTACATGTTTAACATGTGCTGGCGTGCAGCCGGAGCTACGGATGGCCGGAATAGTTGGTCTTTGGTAGCAGTGTCTGCATGCGCATGCCTCGTTCCTGCAGTGGCACTGACTTTGGGGCCCTGAAATGATGTGCAGGCTGCAACAGGCCTGGAGACGGAGTCAAGCGGGCACGCATTGGACATGGTCCGGTTTGGCCGGGCCATGATTGCCGCTGCTGCAGAGGTATGCTGGCAGCCGCATTTTTACGTAGGTGATAGACAGGGGCGTATGCGCGCATGTGCACAATATGTGTGATATGCCAAACCCAATCGCCATCGTGAGTTCTCACGTGTGTACCCTTTGATTATGACTGCAGGTGACAAATCCAGTGACTGGCGAGCCTCTGCAGATTCGTGTGGGCATCCACAGCGGCCGCGTCATGAGCGGGATCGTGGGGCACTGCCGGGCGCGGTACTGCCTGTTTGGCGACACAGTCAACACCGCCAGCCGCCTGGAGAGCACGGGCGTGCCGGGCCGCGTCCAGATCGCAGAGGAGACGTATGCACTGCTGCCGGAGGAGGAGCAGAGGGCGTGGGTATGCCGGGGCCCGGTGGAGATGAAGGGCAAGGGACTCAAGCAGACGTACCTTTCAGCGCTTCTTGACGGCGAGCCGGAGCAACTTGCGGTTGCAGAGGCCGAGGCCGCTGCTGCGGCGGCCGAGGCACAGGCCGAATCAGCTCCGCCATGCTAGTTTAGTCAGCCCTGTCGTGTACGGGGAAGCGTCGTATACTTCATTTGACATTCGAATTGCAGCGATGCGGTTTGAGACGCTGGCGCATGTAGGCTTGCACGAAATAGCACAGGAAGTGCACATGCCATAATAAATAAGTTTGTACGGAATAAATGCGTCCTCAGTCCGCACTATGAATATGCAACTTCACCCAACGGACACTTACCGTGTGGGGCCGAGGCCGCTGGTGAAGAGGGGGCCAAATCAGCTCCGCCATGCTAGTTCAGTCAGCTTCCATGGCGAAGCGCCCGCTCGACCTCAATCGTGGGATGTCGGCACTTTACCCGCGTCCGACAGTTACATGCAAAGGTGGACAATAAGCTTGCCATCCCTGGCCATCCAACTATTGTTTACGGTGATCATGCGCCTGACTTGGCCTTCAGTCTGTGCTGACTGCGTATACTGGCTTAAGACTGCATATTTGCGTTCGTCATGTTGCAGTCAATTTTGCCGGTGGCACTGCCTGTCTGTTTCACGGTAGTTGAGTCTGTGATCAAGGCTGGAACGTGTGTGGGCCTGTGGGGAGGCTCGGGTTTTGGTTGGCAGTGGGTGCAGACCGTGCCTGGGCCTTTGCTTCCTTCCGGGGCTGTTTACGTTTAGCTTATGTCTAACTTAATTGTGTAATCTAGGCCCCGGCCTTCCTTGTCAAGTCTTGGCTACCTGGTGACTTATACCAGGAAGCCAGTCCACGCGATGTGCCGTGAAATGCTGATTTCATATGTACCCACACCCATGCCATCGTCCCTTCATGTATGAGTCGCAGCGTAGGCTGTCTTCACAGGAATGCCTTTAGCAGGGCCAATATGGGCGCACGGCAAAGAAAGCAACGGGCACGCATCAGGGGCCAGTTGTGCGCCCCTGCTGCACAAGCAAGACAGGCACGCAGCTCATTCCGGATCGAGGGGGAGGCCAACACGCTTGCTAACAACAAGAACACGCAGCAGCCGTGTGGGTATGGAGGTCAGGACACGTAGGCGAGGTCCCAGGTGCGTCTGCGCCAGGCAGCGAAGGAGACGGCGGCGGCACAGGTGCAGAGGCGCTATGTGTAAAACACCAAAACCTGAAGAGAAGCGATTTACACGAGCGCCTGTGTACTTAAGTGAGGCGGGGCGAAGCAGCTGCTGCTCTGATGTGATAAGGCTGAAAGCTCTGTGCGGTGTGCAGGGGCATGTGCTAGGGGTACAGCAGGCGTCTGGCACAATGCGCACATGCACTGGAGGCCTTCTCCCGGCACCAGCCCAGCTATCCACGTTGTCGTATGTGCGTGCAAAGGTGACAGGAAACCTGCGCTTGCCATGCACATTTGCTGACGCTGCTCGGCTTCTACCACAGCTCCTGTGCTCGTGTCGCTCAGCCGCCTCAGCGTTTGCAAGGCAATGATACGGGCTACCTACCATTCCCCAGGCACTCCTTGCCCTCATACCGCAGTCTCTGGAACACACTGTCGGCATTCGTAGGTTACACGTTACACGTTTTTATGCGGACCAGTGTTGGCTCTGGTTGTCAAGATTTGTATTTCTGCTGCAGCCATGGCCATTGCCCCTTCTCGTACACTCAGCGCGCAGCGTACGTGCTGTCAACAGTAACCCCCAGGTGCTGCGCTCAACCCCCAGGATCGCCCCGCCGTGCAGCAACACCCCCAGCGTGGCCACGCATGGCATCAATCCTATAACACCCAGACCTATTCTGCAACCGCCGCGCATACACCGTTACAGCCTTGCAACGGCAAGCCGCCATGCCGCCCACATATGACTGGCATGGTGAGCTCAAGCAAACTCCCTATCACACCGATGTATTTTCGCCGCCTTCGTTGTAGTGTGAGTCCTACCACAAACAAAAGTAACATCTCATGGTCCCGACCACATCTGGTTCGTTCAGCTAGCTTGCCATGGTACAAATCGAGGACCTGCCTCTTCACCGCTGCACAGCCTCTCGTCTGCGCTTGCCCATCCCGCGACCGATAGACCTGTTTGATGCGCCCGCCTACGTTGACTGCGCATAGGACTGTCCCCATCCCTTTGTTGTGTCCCATGCTGGTGATACCACGACGTCCCCGATAGTGCTATGCACGCTGTCAGCTGGCAGCGCAAGCCTAACTATCTCCCCTCCTCCGCGCCGTGGCAGCTTGGCCGCACCATTACTCGTAGTACAGCCCATACACCTGGCATACACAGTACATGCTCTCATTCTCGTAGTACTCCGACGCAAAGTTGTCGTTCGTCTGGTCCCACAGACAGCGGGAGATAATCCGCATGGCCTGACCCTGCTTTTGCCCTACGGTGACCTGGATCACCAGCTTGTACCTGCACGAGCGAAAGACATTGTCACCGAAGTCAGTACATGCTGAGTCACTTGAGGCATTGATTGGACCGGCATACGGCAACCTCCGCCCTTGCTGAGCCGCTGCAGCGACGACGACCGGGTGACCTTTCCACCGCACACACCCACGGCCCTCCGACACACAGTTCCGTGCTCACCGGTCATAGCCCAGCGCCTTGACTTTTTCCCGCAGGTCGTCTGCTAGCTGCTTGGATATTTGCGCGCCCTTCACGGGGTCATATTTTTGCTTCTCAATGCGCTCCTTCAGAACTTGCTTCAGCACCGCCTGAACCTTGTGCCGCTCAAATTTTGTGTTTGGCCCGTATCCCTCGGGGTCTGTGATGAAGGTGTTCTCATAGACAACCTCCTTAATGCCGCCAGACTGGAATGGCATGTCGTCCATGGTGCCTAATGAATGCTAATTTCTATTGGTTACCTTGCGACAGCGAATCCTGGCTAGCGGTGGCGGGCACTACCAAATGACTGAAACTTCGAGCGGAATGTCGCCTCAACTTCGGCCTATCGGGGTATGTATGAACCAGTATAGAATCAATCTTTGACAACGCTGCAGTAGCGTGGAGCTTCAGGAGCACACGGAATGGCGCTTGCATCGCTGCAGCCGATCCCGAGGCCCACGCTGGCACCCCTGCCAGCACGCCACGCCGTGCCACCACTTGGGCCCCACCACATTCGCGCAGACAGTTTACATGGCTCTTCATGGCTGAAAGAATGTTAGTGCCGGTACGATGTCAATAGCAGGCTGGTTTATTTCCAACAATTCTAGCGTTGGTCCCACCACGTCCACCTGTCTGGAATCGCCGCGTGTGGAGTGCCGTCACCGACCTTCCTTCACAGTATTTCCAAACACACGGCCCCTATGCAGACCACATGTCGCCGCAAGCCGAATAGGTCTGCCATGGTTGCCAAGAGCTTTCAGGTAGAGGTGCAACGTCCCTTCTTTCGTCCCCTGCCTTTCACTGACTCACTGCCCTCGACTCTCGATGCCTTTTATGCCACAGCACGAGCTGTAAGGCATGACCTATGAGAGATCAATTACTGGTCGCGTGTGCGCTAGTAGGCGTCTTGGCCCCCTCGTGCGCGCGGGTATTGGCATACATCATGAGCTTGCCCTTTAATCGGCACATGCAAAAGCTTACAATCCCCATTATGGGACTGCTACGCATACCTCAGCAACCCCATAAACTGTGGTTCCTGCGCCATGGGTGCTGCCCGCCCCGGTCCTGTACGAAATTTACGCATGTATCTCACAACTGACCAGACCTGAGAGTCCGCAAGCACACGCGGCCTGATAAGCATCTATTTCCTATGCAGCTCCCCGTACAGGCCCCCCAACGTGTTGCCTAACACATGGAGGATAGCAGCGGCAACATACAACGGAGGGTGGGAAAATTGCCTAGCGCAGGCATCTGGCGGGGTGGGTCTGGTCTGGCAGCTAAGTTCCAGAGGCAACCTGACCCCCGCGCACGCGCATCTGAGGGTGCTGGGGTAGCCCTGCGCACGCATCTTGGGGTGCCATGTCTACGCATCTCGACTGGCGGGGATGGTCTGCCCAGGCATCTTAGCTGCCGTGCCCAGGCATCTTGGATGGCGGAGGCGGTCCGCCCAGGCACCTTAGCTGCCGTGCCCCCGCAGCTTGACTGGCGTGGTTTCCCACCCCGGAAACGTAGCGTGCCGAGTTTAGATTGCGGGAATGTCAGTAAGCACAGTATGCCCGTACCCACGTGGGTGCTGGTGCTGGTGCCAGTGTGCCACAGTGCCCATGGCAAGCACGCAGCTCAATCCGGCCTGCTTCTTAAAGAATACTCTACACGCAGAGATGCCAAGCGCGATTTATTCACTGTGACAACTAGACGGAGACTGTGGGTTCGGACATGGAAACACGGTCTGGGGCCGCTAAAGCTGGGTTTAAGCCGTGGAGCCTGCTGTGATTTATTTCATGATATCTGCTATCTGGGTGACAAGCTGTATTCCCTAGGAAAGCTGGCTGCGGCGCCGACTTGGCTGTCACGCCCCGCGAACCAGTGGTTCGCAGAGAGCCTTTTGTTTCCCTGCTTGCCCAGTAGTTTTTACACTTGCTACTGCTTTACATGTAGCCTTCTTGTGGCACCACAAGCCCCAAAAGAAGGAAGCCTTGACCATTAATGTCGCAACTTCAGCAGAGTTCTGCAGCTCGAAGTATCTATAAAGGTGTTGTGGTTGCTTTAATATCAGCACGCATTCAGTATAGGCCAGCATGGTCCAAGCCCTTGACTTCTCGGCTGAGCAGTGTGGCTGTGTATGAGTGCCGGAGTGCTGGCATACCCCACACACACACTGCCCGTTACCCATTCCAGACCCTCTTGCGGCATTTTACCAAGCAACTAGGGTGGCTACAATAGGCAGCTCGGATGTGCTAGCAGGGGCGCCGCGGCATCTGCAATGCCTCGCGCAGGCATCCGTGCTGATGGCGCGGGGTCGCGCAGGCATCTGCCATCCCTCGGCGCAGGCATCTGGACTGCCGCGGCGACCCGCCCCAGGCAGCTTCAAACCCCCGCGCACGCAGCCAAATTTGGCTTGGCAGGGTACCCGGCTCACCCTTACAACCAGAGGCCACCGGCAACTTTTCGGATTTCCTACCCTCCTCATACAATGTGGCACCCCAGTAACAGTCGCCATGTACCACGCTTTCCGTGATTCCCAGCCATCAGTGTAACGTCCTTGACTCCGTCGCACGGACGCTCTGACGCCTTCATAGTAGGCGACACGAAGTCGCCGCAACGTCCTCGAGATGCCCCCTCCTATCGCTCATACCACAGCCTGTCTGCTTTGCTTTCACATCTTCCAGAGCAGCACTGCTGTCCGCCCGCCTACGTAGATGTATAGCAAGTTTCGAACCTGCAGGAAAAACACGTCGTCAGCACACAGTTAGATTGCGAGCGCCTGAGACCACTTGCACAGCCTGCTCTGCTTGCTAGGCGGTGCGTTTTTTCCAGCTCGTACCTCGTAGGTGATTTCGTAGGAGAAGCCCTTCCCCACAACCACGTGCCATGGCGCCCCGAACTTTTTGTCCATCTGGTCCTTGATCATCTGCATCGGCAAGGAGCATGCCATGCATGGCCTGTTAGAACGCGCGCTGCCAATCTTCGCGGGCGAAGAACGTGAGTGCGTGGCCTTGGCACCGCCTCCCTCGTCTCCCCTCAGTCGCCCAGGGACGCTGTACTCGCCGGCTGCCCTGTCCCACCCTCCACCTACTTGTGTGCACTTTTCTGCGTCGTTCGGATACTTCTCCACTGCGGTGATACAGATGTCCATGGCCTCCTCCTTCATCTCAACGTGCATGTCTGTGAACTTGACCAGCGTGTACTGCAGGAACGTGATATCAAGAACCATTCCGTCAAAAACCATCCATTTTCGACAGCGACTGTGGCGTTAGCTTGCGCGCGCTGCATTCTGACCTTGGCCACACGCAAAAAGGCCTCCATGTCCTCGAACTGCTGTTCGGCCATGATTATCTGCGGACCTCCACGCCCGGCCTCAGCGGGAAGGGCTTTGGAAAAGAGGCGCGGGGTCCGCAGCTTCGAGTGGGTCTTTTCTCAAGAGAAAGATACAGATGGGGCTTTCAATTTACGACCTACAGAGTGGCGCTTTGCTCGAAACAATATATGGGGCGTCTGGGCTAGTTGCTTGGTGTCGTTTCAGAAACAGCTCGTCTGCAATTTGTAAGGGCCTGGTAAAAGACGTCACTGAAAATCATCCGTCACTTATGTTACAATAGCACAAGCCGGCTGGATCGGTATGCATCGGAGTCGCGGATCGAGCTGCACTCCGATTTCCTAAATCGGAAAGCGGTGAGACGGTTAGACACACCCTTGCACAGACATTTCTTGCTGAGTCTGGTAATACTTATTATGCGCCTGGTCTCCAAACTCCTCAGGCATTGCACACGGCCGGCAACGGTGCGACGTCAGCTGCAGACTGCATCAAGCCCCCAATTGCCCTTAAATACATGTTATGTAATCCCCACCGTGCACATGCAATGGCAAGGACCTGGACGTGTGTCGATTGAGACACGCCTGCTACAAGGCGGCGCCACGGGTCGGGCCTGTTGGCTACCCTACACCCTAGCGTCGTGATTGTGCGGCCCTCTTCTCGCGCTTGTTCACAGACCAAAGCCTTGACCACCGCCTTCCTACCAAGGAGTGCTGATCACAACGCCCTCAGAGGCGCTTGGTCACCAGGGGCGCAAGCACCGCGCCACCTCTGCGTTCCTGCTGCAGCGGCAGCTTCGGTGAGCTGCAGCGGCCCGCGCTGCCGTGGGGGTTGCGCTTCGCTTACCACGCTAAGAAACTAACGCTACTTGCTTGCTTACCAGCAGTGCGCCTACGATCCCCAACAGCCTGCTCATACGGAGCTGACCCCGCTGTACGATGCGCCACAGGACTCGCCGGCGGCCGCTACCACAAGCGGAGCCATGTCGGGCCCCAGCCTGATCGTCGAGAGGTGCGCTGCAGACTGCAGAAGCCAAACCATGCTGCAAGCCCAAGCAGCTGCTGTGCCAAGCATCCACAACTTTTGCGCTGCTGTCACGCACCGGCAGCAAGCACCGTCGCTGCCCACTCATCCTGACTTAATAGTCCTAACCCCCATTCAGCCGTCCTGCGCCATGCGCCCGCCAATTCCTATAACATTCTCCGCCTCAGTGACTGGGACCAGCTGGGGACGCACCTGGCCGCCTACGATGAACAGCGTGAGGCCATCATCAAGCGCTGCAGAGGTGCGGGAGCAGCTGGGCGTTGGGAAGATTGGGAAACGGGCGCGGGAAGTGGCTTGCTATCCTGCATGACGCAATGATCTGTCGGGTGATATCGTGTGTGCGGCACGGCGCAACTACCTAGGCCCCCGAGTGCACCGGGGCGTGCCGCTAGTGACCTGTGCATGCATGCCGGTATTGCTGTTGGTTCGTCATCCCCTGCATAGCGGGTTGCATGGGCCTTGCCGGGGGGTTTATAGCTCTCAACCGCGACCTGGCTCGCTGGTTGAGTTGCCGCCAGCGCAAGCTAGCAGAATGACTATCACTCTGTGTCAACTCACACCCAACCCATGAGCCATGCATGCCTCTGTCCACCTCTCCGCCGCCTCTCTCAAGCGGGCGCATCGACAGCCCCGTTAGTCTGCGTCAGTCTGCCTAGGCCCCGCAGCAGCAGCCAGCTCTACGCTGAATAGCAAGTGTTAACACGAACCTGGTCGTCCCCGTCAGCGGCTAGGACTGATCACCCTGGTGCGCAACGGGAATTAAGGGACTCAGTGGCCATATTGATTCGCCTGCTGCTTGGCACCGTATCCGGACTATGCAACTCAACCCGGAGTGCCCGGTAGCGGAGTGCCCGGTAGCGGAGTGCCCGGTAGCGGAGTTGTGCCGGAAGGGTCATGGCGCATGACAGATCCTAGTGTCATGGCGAGCAATCCGTGCATGCGCGAGGGCACAGGCTAGCTTATGCATGCATGTGACTACCCCTGACACGGTTCTGCTGCCCCTTGTGTCGCTGATGCTACAACAGACATGCAGAAGCTGGGCAAGCAGGCAGTGTACACGCTGCACCGTGGCGAGACCAGCAAGGCCGCTGACCAGCTCGCCAAGGCCGGTGAGTTCTTCACTCTTGGGGAGTTCCGTTTGGCTGAGGTGCAAAGGCTCAAGGGAGTGGCATCTGGTTACCCTTCCGCACCTCTTTGTTCACCTCATGTACAGAGGCCATCGCTCGGGAGATGCTGCCGGCGCTGGCCAAGTACCCGGCGCTGCGGCAGGGCTCCTACGCGGCCGCCGTCGAGGAGGTGCGGGGGTTACAGCAGCGTTGATGGATCTTGCGATGCCTCCCACACGATTGCAAGCATCTAACTTGATGTCCTGTGACCGTTGTGACACTGTATGCAGTACGCCGAGGCGATGGCGTTCGCTGTGTTTCTGAAGGAGGGCCGCCTTATCCGGAGTGACGAGCTGCCACTGGCGGAGCCGGAGGAGTGAGTCAGGCAATCGGAGGGGTTTGATGGTGTGGCGGAGGAAAGCGACAGAGGGCGCCTTCAGGAACGGGACAGCGGGTGGCTCGGGTGGCTCAAATGCACCCGCCCCTCAACGGCAGCAGAAATTGGCCGTGTGACTGGCCTGTTTCTGCATACTGCTGATGACGTGAGGTGTGACGCTGCACCCTGCGTCCAGGTACCTGGGCGGTGTGCTCGACTTTACGGGGGAGCTGAACCGCTACGCCATCGCCCGCGCCACGGTGCGCGACAAGGCGGCGGTGCAGCGCTGCCGCGATCTGGTGGACGCCATCATGGTGAGCGTAGGTGTGGTTGTGCGTCTATGTGAGCCGGCATGCAGGCGGGGGGCTTGCGGGCTGAGCGGCACGTGCAGCTAGTAGCGCCATCACCCATCAACCCGTGACGAAGTTGTCTCACATGTTTGTGTCGGGCGCACCTCAGGGCCGCTTCCTCAAATTCGACCTGCGCAACGGGGCGCTGCGCAAGAAATACGACGCACTCAAATACACGCTAAAGAAGATGGAGGTGGGTGATGGCGAGATGGATCAAGGGATTGATGGGAGGGATGCTCCGCTGCGTGTGGGTACAGGGTCACGAATTTGAGCCATTCGATTGTCCATGACTGCCGGTCAAAGTTGGCACAGGCTGGCGACGAATACACTGCAATGGCCTGTGCTTAAGGCGTGTGTGTGTGGCACTCTTCCGCTGTACAGAGCACGCTGTACGAGCTCTCGCTGACGGAGGCGATGGGCTTCAAGATGGCCAGCGAGGGAGCCATGGTGGGTGCTTGCGCGAGCTGGGGTGTGTGGTTTTCATGGCGTGGGCGCCGTGGCCTGGACTGGAAAGGGATTTGGATGGACTGGATCTTCAGTCGCCTTGGTGCTGCTGCCTTGCTGCTTTGCTCATTCGGAACTCTGACGTCCGCAACAACGGGCTGCACGCCTTGAATCCATTGCAGGATCCCGAGGGTGCACCTGGCGGTGGCGAGGGTGCCGACGAGGAGTGAAGCATGGGACTAAGCCAAAGCTTGTTGAGTTCGAGCCACAGCAAGTGTCGATGTTACAGCAGGTTTTGGGGAGGATGCCCTTGCCTACTGTGGCTATGGCGCCAGATAGGCTGTGCTATAGGACCTAGCCGGGCTCTGGTGTTGAGGCGTTGTAACCCTTCTGGCTGCGTGCTTGGCTGCGATGGCTGATATGGAATGCGGCCAGGGGCGACTCACGGGGGCGACTGGATGCGTGCCGTGAGGACTCTCGCGGAGTCACGAATGCGAATTGCTGTCATGCGACGGATCGGTGGGGAGATGGTTTTAAATCTCTTCCTGTCAGGGGCAGTGGCTTGCCGCCGCTAACTTGTCCTGAATTGCTGTACGCCGCACCTTCAGTCAAGTGCATGTCCTTTCAGGTGCTGAATGCCTTAAAGCCCATAAATGCTCAATTCCGACTTGAACATTTGCTTGGACTGACTCCCATCTCCGCTACCCAGCCCCTGCCCCTGCCCCAGGTCCACCCAGCTAGTCCATTCCTCCGCACACCCATTCCTTTGCACACCCCAAGGCACTAAAGCCCACACAGGCTCACATCGACACAACCTGCCAGCTACCGTCGGTACAGTAACAGCGCGCGAACGACGCACCAATGCCTTGTCCCTTCTTGCTACGCATTTATGTGGGCACGGGTGGGAGCCACACACATCGGGACTACGCTTTCCTGCCCCTTGCCATGTTCCATCACGAGCACACAGGCTCACCGTGCTGGTGGCGCGGGTGCTCCGCGCCTGGCGCGCTGGCGCTGCCACAGGCGGAGTGAACCCGAGCGCGTTCGTTCGGGGAGGCGGAAAAGACTAACACTGACTCCAGAACGGGCGCCAGTAGCTGCACAAGCTGCGCTGCCAGCCTCACCGTGATAACGAGGTCGTCACTGATGCATCGTCGCCCACCGGACACGACGTACACCAGCATTGTGGGAACGGGGTCGCCGTTGCCTGGCAGGAGAGCACGGGAGCGGGCGCGGGAGTGAGCGAGGCTGCGGTGAAGGTGGGGCGAGCGTGGAGCTCTCCGCGTCCAGCCTCGTCCAGCTACAGAGGCATTGCAATGACACGCATTAGCGCCAGGAGGCACGGCAGCGCGCTGGCAGCCATGGTGGTCGCGCGGCGCCTCGGGCGGGGGGGGGGGGGTGCAGTCGGGGGCGCTGACAATTAATACTGTAAGGGGTCGCGGCTTGCGGCAGTAAAAGGAGTGAAGCGGGCACGCGCAGAAGCAGAGTTCCCACGGAAATGGCACGTCCCCATCGGAGTCCCGATCGGACGCCCCCACCGATTGTCTGTCCACGGGCACCAATTGCCAACTTTAGCCGCCAAACGCCTGTATACACGGTGCACATCGTTCTCAGCGTCGGTTCTGCAGTTTTGAGACAGCACCGCGACACTGCAACGCACGGACGAGCAGCATGGTCAACAAAAAGGAGGTGGCTGCGGCTTTTATCGTTGCCGCGAAGGCGCTCGGCGTGGACGAGGAGGAGCTTGGCCAATTGCTGTACTCCCTGTCGAAATTATCGGAGGAGGAGCTATGCTTCTTTCCGATAGGCGATAGCAAGAAGACAATCGTTGCGTTCGCGCGCGCGTCTAGGACAGGTAGGAGGATCTGCCTGTGGGCCCCGCTATGAACGCCTGCTGCCCTTCCAGTCCCACGCGAGGGGTCTGAATATGGTCCCCTCACTCATGCGGCCGACTTAGCTGCTCGGACAAATTGCAATCGCTTTGATATGTTATATATGTTTCAGCCGTCAACAAACATTTACATTTGTGCCCGCTGACGGGAGCCAACGTCGGTTGCGTTGCAACCCTAGCCTTTGACTCTGCAGAATAGCTCATACGGTTCTTCCATGGTTGATAGTTCCGTAGCACCGCATCTTGAGGGAAGAAGAAAGCCTCAATGAAGACAAGACATGCCCGAAAGTCGCGACCGCGAGGAGGCCATAACTCGGCCCCGAGAGCATTGATTCAGGATGACGAAGTCATAGCGTACCAGCGGCAAATACGTGTGCGACCATCAGCGCCCTCTTTGGCAGCATGCTTCCGTTGTCGGGGCAAATAAGCTATCCTAAGCCCGCGGCAAGCTGTATTTAGCTTATATTTTGTCCACCAGTAATCGTACCTATTCAATGGGCCAGGAGAAGCTATTGGGTTTGGGGGTTTTATTTGCGCAGACATGCGGGTTGTCCTTGCAATATTTCGGTCCCCCAACTTCACAGGCTCAATACATACACTATAACCCATACTTCGTATGCAATTAGGTGGAATCCGCAGAGATCTGGGACAGGTGCTGCTGCTGCTGCTGCGCGGTTTCATGGCCAGCCAGGCGCAAAGGCGTGCCCGTGTGTGTTGCTAATCTGCATTGCCCAAACGCCGCATGACCGTTACGTCGCTATGTTAAGCCTTACATCTGCTGCACTGCATGGGGCAAGAGCAAGAGCTTTTATTGTTTCGCCGGGGCCTCAAGACCTGTCTGTTGAGGAAGGGATTGTGCTTGTGGGGGGAGCGTGGTTTGGGCGTCGACTGGTGCACAGGTAGTTGGTTGGGGGTGGGCGGAGGATACCTCCTTGTACAACACGGCGCTGGCCAACCAGCAATCGCTGTCATGTCAGCAGTTCACTGGCAAAGCACACCTTAATAAATATTGTGCCTGGGCTGATTGCAGGCGCGACCGAGTCCACCGTGAAAGGTGCGGAGGCAGGATACGGATAGGACAGGACAGGACAGACACTGGGCCAACACGCGTTGGAGAGCGCGGGTAGTTGCTGGGCGCTGCGGGATGCGGCGGGATGCGGCGGGGGCCACATTATTACTGGTTGGGCAAAGTCGTGGTTGGTGTGGTTGCCTTGCAAACCGTTTTGGGGTGCTGACGCCCACTTCCATGGACTTGTGTCCTGCAGAGCTGCTGCAGCGCGTCCTCGACAACGAGAGCGTCATCATGGACAAACAGAGCTTCATCATGGACAGCCAGAGCTTCATCACGGACATCGTGTGCGCGGGGCTGAAGCATGCCTTCAAGCCGCCAAGTACCGGGAAGGCGTTGCTTGGCTCCAACAAGGAGTTCCGAGACCGCATCGTCAAGTTCTACGGCATGGGCAAGCGGGTACGCCATCACTGTACATGCCTCGGTGTACCCAAGCCGCTGCATTCTGCCTGGCCAGATCCCCCGCCCATCCTTGAGTACGGGATGTGCAACCGTCCCTGTTCATACAACCATATGCAGCCGACGTGCATGGTGCTAGGCAAGGCGCTGCCGAGCGAGTTCCTTGTGGCGGGCCATCTATACGCCGTGCGTTGGAAGGTGGGTGTGGGGTGGGGCGCATCACCGCGTGTTGGGCCTTGCTTCCTGCCTGGCAATCAAGGCCTCTCCCCGCTTGATTCATACCCCCATCCTGGCCCGCATCCTGTGCGCGGAGTGCCGAATGGTGTGGATAAGCTATCCACGATGCAGCAGTGGCATGAGTGCACGTGATGCAGCATGCATGCAGTGGGCTTGTCAAGCTCAACGGCTGTGGCACTCGGGTGGCACAGTAGTGACGTCATTTCACCAGGGGTGTGACCTGCGCACCTGTCTTGGCCCTTGCTTGTGCAGCGGTACACACGTGCCATCATGGGCAGCGACTTCGATGTAGACTCGCCCAGGAACGGCATCATTTGGTGCAGCGCCATCGAGCACGAGTACGAGCACCAGCGCATCTGCTTCTCACAGGGCGAATATGAAAACGAGTTCATCCTGCATGTGCTGGACAAGGACCTGCTGCCGATGAAGCTGTCGTCGGTGGGCCAGCACAGGTGAGTTGTATGTGCTATGGCATACCTGTTCAGGCCTAACACCCCTACTATTGGTGTTGCCCCGCGCAATTTTGTTTGCATACTGCACCGACGCCGAGGGCGGCATTGTTTGATGGGCCATGTACAGGGGCGACCCTGCCTTTGAGGCGGCACTGGACGGCGTCACCTTTAAGGATCTGAACGGGAAACATTACACGTTTGCCGGTGCTGACGGCAAGGGGCCTTCCAACCGCGCGCTGGCCCTGCACGTAAGCGTCGGCAGCACGAAGGCGCGGCGCTCTTACGTTGATTGTTACTGTTAGCCCTCGCCCATCAGCATACATGTTGCTAACACATCATCACGAACCATGCCATTTCCTCCGTGTAACGGGACCCTGCACTTGTGGGCACGGACTGCGCAGGCCAAACTTGCCCTGGAGCGCTGCGCAAAGACTTACCCGCAAGACTTCGAGGCCCGGAAGTACCGCTTTGCGTACGAGTCGGTGCACGCGGGCAAGCAGGCGTTCATCCACAAGTGGCTGAGCCAGTTGGACACTGGAAGCGTGGCGGAGGAGGAGGAGGAGGAGGAGGAGGAGGAGGAGGGGATGGAGGAGGAGGAGGAGGAGGAGGAGGAGGAGGAGGAGGAGGAGGAGGAGGAGAAGGAGTAGCGGAGGGGGCCTGAGGTAGGCCGAGGCGCGCAGAGGTTCAGAAAGCGATGACCCAGGAAGTGGTGGCTCAGCAGGACACTGGTGTCTATGGTTAAGCCCGCAAGATGCGTTGCTGCTGAGAGGCAGGCCGCACATGAGACAGAAGACACGGTTCCTCTGGTGTGCGCCTGTTGAGATAGTCCCTTTGTGCAGCTGGCACAAGGTGGTGGGGCTGGGGGGTAGAACCGTAACGCTGTAGGGCTTCAACTGCGCTCGGTTGACAGGAAGCTGGGCGATCAGCAGGGGCGGGTGGGGTAGAGGTCTGTTCGAGAATATGCGTAATGGGTAATCATGGACATGGGTTATTGACGTGCGTTGCGGAACTAATGCGTACGTAGACCAGAGCGGAAGGCGGAGTGGGTAGGGCCTGTTGGAGGATGGGTAGAGCATGTGTAGCGGTGAATGGCGTAGATGACTGATCAGAACCATGAGAGGCACGCACCGAGCGCCTCTGTTCCATGCCGACGGCTACACGTTGCGCACGAGTAATCCGTCAAAACTCTTTTACGAGGCGCCAGCATGCGGTTGAGTACGCCATACGGTGCAACCACCTCGCTCGTGCACCTCAGATGCCTAAACAGGGAGCGGCAGGCGCGGACAAACCCAGCTGCACTACTGTACGTGGCTGTCTGAAAGCCTCAACATACACGAGCACAGTCACGCACCCGGTCTGGGCACAGCGCCTCGCCGGGAAGGCATCCCGCCCGCACAGTCAGCTGCCGCCCAGTCAGCTGCCGCCCGCACAGTCAGCTGCCGCCACCTGACACCTGCCGCGGCCCAAACCTGAAACCTGCCGCGGCCCAAACCTGCGCTGTGGGCCATCACCGCTTGGCCATCATCGCCTTGGCCAGCTCCAGGTCGTCCGCCAGCTTGGCTTGGTGGCCGCGGCGCTACTTCCAATTGTTCCACCGGTCGTAGTGGCGGCGGCACAGCGGCACGCCGCTGGCCTCCCAGCGCACCGTCGCCTGACTCTCCCGCCCCTCCACCTCACACGCCGCGCAGCTGCCCTGTGCCTTGCCCTGTGCCTTGCCCTGTGCCTTGTGGCTGGCACTCGCGGCCTCCACAGGGTTGGCGCCGTCCTCGCCGCCAAACTGGGCCGCGGCCACCGCCTCGGCGTTGGCCGGGTCGTGAATCCCGCGCCCCCGCTTGAAGGCGGCGGCGCCGCCCCGGGCATTGTAGAGGTCTACTGTTCAGCAAATTGACGCGCTGGTGCAAGTTCTGCAATCTGGTACACATGTATCTGGTTCTGCAATCTGCGGCACTCATCTTCGCCCACTCGTGCCGCGCCGCCCGGCGTGCCGATGCGTGTTTGTCGTTTCCTGATGGAATGGCGCGGAAGCGGAAGCATGAGGCAAGTGTTGTGGTCAATAAATTCGCATGACATCTGAATGACTGGCGGTTGTGTAAAGGAACACGGTTCTGCTTTTAGGACGGCGCCGCGCTCTCCTCTTCCACGTGGCCTTGCCCGCCCCCTCCGCTCCGCAAATGCACACCAGCCAACCTGCCGCCGCATGCGCCAGGACGGCACATCCCGACCGGTCGCCACACTTGCAAGCCCTCACCCAAGCCCAGCCTGCATGCTTCAGTCCCGCTCGCCATGCATTGCAAAGCAGTGACCTCCACACGCACAAGCATCATGTATTACGTGTGGGCTATACTATACGGTACCAAGGGGTGCCTGTTGGTTTCCTGGACTCAAACCGGCAGATGGTCGTGACATTTCTCCTGGGGAACCCCTGGCAACGTAGGTTCGCGGTTACTTCACCGACGGCTTGCCGCCGTGTGCTCTGGGTCTGGTTAGATCCAAGTGCGCCATTTACGCCTTTAAGGCCTTACATAGGCGTCATTCCGAGAAACAAGGGACGACCTCTGAGAGACCGTTACGGCCGCACCAGCATTACCACCATCAGTATCACCACCATCAAAGGCAGCATCACCGTCAGCAGCAGCAATGAAAGTGACCTGCACGCCCCCCTGCCTGTCTAGGGCGACCATTTGCAGCTGGCACAATACGACTCTCATGCTGCCACCAGGGGTGGCACCCCTGGCTGCCACAAGCCGCGCGCGCTACCGCCTCACATGCCCCAGTATGGCGCGGCACCCCGTATCCAGCGCCTCCCACCCCGTGGGGAAGTGCACCAGCGCCGCAGCGCCCGCACCGCCGCCGCTGGGCACAGCAGCAGCCTGGCTGCCTGCAGCGGTGCTGGCCCCACCAGTTTTGCTGCTACTGCCGCTACTGCTGCTGCTGCTGCCGACCTTGCAGCTGCTGCAGCACTTGCCCTTCATGGCTGCCAGCCGCTTGCCCCCCTCGGGCGACAGCAGCGGCAGCAGGCGGCCGGAGATGCCGTGCTCGTCCACGTGCAGCTGGGGGACCAGCTCCGCCAGGCCTAGGGGCGAGGTGGGGGCGAGCAATAAGGTTGTACTACCCGTTTTTATCTTTGGTCATCACTCCTCACACGGCACACACTGCGCACACCAATGCCACACACACATGCTTTGACGGGGCGTGCCCGGGAAACGTTGTAGGTCACATGCAAAGGGACGGCACCCTTGGGGTCGCAGATCCCTACCCAAGGTCAGGTAGATAGGAGTAACAAGTTATCGGGAAAGTATGGTAAGTAAGTCGCCTGGGTAGGTCGGCGCAGGAAATCTGTAAACGGTAATACCGCGAGCGTCGCACCGCATTGCATACACAGCCCTACGTGTTTCTTCCCTTGTGCTCTCGGACCATGCACGACAATGCGCATTGCGCTCCTGGACAACCCCAGGATCCCTTGCAACCGCCGCACCTGCGTCTACAAGTACGTGCGCGTTGGCGGTCTGGCGCTCCTCGTCCACTGCTGGCGAGGGTACCAGCAGGCAGGGCGCCCCCACCGCCCCCAGCTCCGCCACACTGGCGGCGCCGGCCCGGGACAGCACTAGGTCAGCTGCAGCCAACGCGCTGCCCACGTCCGAAATGTGTGGCACACAGCGCACGCTGCATCGCAGATGCGCGATATGGGTGCCGTAAGTGCTTGGTGCACGCGTCGTGCTAGTGTGACTCCGGTCAGGTGGCACGTACCGCGGTAGCGCAACATCGGCACTCGGCTGTACACAACTCACTTGGACATTGTGGCTGCCTGGCCCCCCGAGTAGGCGACGTGCTGCCGGATGCCCGTCTGCCACAGAACTTGAAGGCCTGCAGCGTTCGGAAGATGGAGCAAAGGGTGCAGCACACCTTGCGTGACTCACGAGCCATAACCTACATACAACCGGTGACATCGCATTACGGTATGCACCACCCCATGGCGCTGCTCCCACCCGCCACCTGTGCCGCCACCCACCCGACACGTTGGCCAGCTGCGGCAGGGCGTTGTGCGTGGCCTGGTTCAGGTAGCAGCAGCCCTTGGAGCCGCCCAGCACCACCAGCAGCCGCTCGGAACCAGACCCAGCTCCACTGCCACTGCGCCCCTTCAAGCCCAGCGCCTCCCGGGCCTGCGCCCGCCGCTTCTCCGCCGCCGCACGCGACTTGGCGTCGCAGCCGCCGCCACAGCGTGTCACGACCTTGCCTGTGGTTGTTCCGGCGCCAGGATCTGGCTTGTTCACACCCGCTGAGGTCAGGACGCCGGGCCGCACTGCGGGCCCAATCACGGTGCACCTGCGTGTATGGCAAGGCGTGCCGGTTGCGTTGCTTGACAAGGCACTCACAGCACGGCGGCGGCGGGTAAGACACACCATGCACCCCTGCCCACCTCTCGGGAAACTTAAGCCCAGCAGCGGCGGCCGGGAAGGCCAGCAGCGTCTGCCGGGCCAGGCGGTGGATGGAGGCGTTGGCGGCGCCTGCCGCTGCGTTGGGCTCATACACCAGCAGAGGAATGCCCTGCGCACAGCCGGTGGAGACACTGGCGTCAGCCCGGGCACACACGTTCAGAAGGCCACGCCTGCCCGGTAAGCAACAGCTGCACAGGCATATTTGCGGCACAGCGCACAGCCCCACAGGCCTCACCAGGGCAATGGCTGCCAGGCACGCCGGCACCGACATGCTGCCCCCAATGCCGACCACAACATCCGGCGCCGCGCCCACGAGTGCACACGCGCTGCTCAGCACGCAGAATGGAAACCTGTCGATTGACAGATGTGTGCGTCATTGAGGTCAAGCAAACATAGGCAAGGCACGGACAGCCGCGCACGCTCACACGCCCGCGCCCACACGTCCGCACACGCACGATGCCCACATCCTGTATCCCCGCTCAGAGGCTTCCCAGGGATCGCACGAGGGATACCAAGCATTGGAGAGCACAGGGCACGCCGCCTCTCCCAAAACGAGCACACAACGCGGAGCACGCACCTCAGCGCACCCCACACGTTGGCCATGCGCTTCAGCGGCCGCACCAGCTCCACATACGGCACCTCGTGCATGTTAAAGCCGTGCGCCGCGATAGCGCGGTATTGGCTTCCGATCACGCCGCGTGTGCCCAGAAACACAGACTGCAGCGTAGCGGGTGCATGGACAGCGTGTAACTGCTTGAAATGAAGACTTAGACCGCGGTGTTTGGCTCAGAATCGTGGCATTGTCGTGCGTCCGCCAGCTGCCCGCTGAGCCAACCTCACCAGCGCCGCTCTCACCTCTACACCCTGCAAGCGCAGCGCCTCTGCCAGCGCTAATCCGGAGTACACGTGGCAGCCCGCAAGCGCAATCATTGGGGCCGCATGGCACTGCCGCCGCACATGCAGCGTGGCGCGGAAGCCGCCGTATCCCACCGCCGCTGTGGCGACTGCGCCCAGCGCCACCTTCTTGGGGCTGATGCCCATCTGACCGCTGCTATTGCTGCTACCGTCGCGGAGGCCACTGAACTACATGAGGCCAGGAGAATCTAGTAAATGAGCGCCGGAGTGGAGCTGCCTTGTTGAGCTCAGATGGGCTGGGCCCTCCCACGCGGTATGCCCCCAGGAACGAGGCGGGCGGGCGGGCTGCAGGTGGCTCGAGGCGGGCGGGCTGCACGAGCTTCTTTGCTCCTTCTTTCTTTGCTCCCAGCTTTTCGCTAATTCAAGTTATGTGTTATGTAGCCCCGCCAGGAAGGCTGTTTAGCGGCGCTCGTGCACAGTTTGCATCGCAAAGTCGCACAGGCGCCGCGCTGTTCAGCTTGTTTTTTGTCTGGCTCGTAAAATATAATGTACTTGTCAAAAGCTGTAAATATGGGTGATGATGTTTGCAGGCGTCGAGCCGGGCACGGTTCATCTCAGCCCGGCCAGCGCCCCCATCTCCCCGTATCTCCCTGCATGTCCCTGCTATCACCTCCCTGCAACGCCCCCGTCCCGCTTGCATTGCTGAATGCAGGGTTGATTTGTACGTGACTTCCCGAGCCAGGATACCGATACGCGTAACACTACGCTGGGGAAGTGCTTGCTGTGCCTGGCCGCTCCATTGTCCTGTACATACGAACGCACAGACACGTCTGACGCCCATTGGAGCCGCGCGGGCGCAGCAGTACTAGAGCAAGCTGACGGCTCGTAACGGGAGCGGCCCATGATTTGGGTTACATCCGGGTGTGCTTGCAGACCCAGCCGTGCAATGTTGCACTCCTGGTGGGAAGCAGGGCGCTGTAATCAGGCCCTCTCGGGGCCCTCAATTATTCATGCTTAATGCACCCCTGCACTACGCCCCTTCCAATGCAAGGGGCTTGTAACGGGTGCCTGTCCTCCGTGAATTCAGAAACACTCCTTGCCGCTTCCAACCCGGCTGATGGCACTCAAGGGCCAACAGTGGGCTCACGGCTCACAGCAGAACACGTTTCGCCCTAGCTGTGGCCGTTGCACATCAAGGCGCTCCCTTGGGCGCAGGCGCGCGGTACTTGTGAATGTCCCGCCCCGCGCTCCCGCCCCGCGCCCAAGTCTGCAGCCCTTCCCCACCGCGGCCCACCTCATCACCTCATCCAAGCTCAGGAGCCCCGCCGTATCCTCTAGGCCGACTGCGGGTCCAATCACCAGCCGCCGCCCAGGCCCCGTCGCCACCACCCACGCTATTGCACCACACACGCACACACAAGTGAACCCACTCCTGCACCACCATTGCCGACAATCGCTGAGCCCGGCCCAGCAGCTTGCTGCTGCTAACAGTTAGTAGTCCGCACCAACAACCCGCAGCTTAGCCCCGCTCTGTCGCTGTCCCCAAGTACCGCGAGTAGGCAACGATGCCGTTTACTTGGCCTCCTCCTCGTCCTCGTCGTCGTCATCATCGTCGTCACCCTCCTCGTCGTCGGTGGTCTCGGGAAGGTCGTTCGTCCCCATGCGCTTGAAGTTGTGCTGGGGGGCCTCGGGCTTGATGATCTCGCGCAGCACGTCCGTCAGCGTCACGATGGACACGGGCTTGCCGTCCTCGTCCACGATGTAGATGCGGTGCAGGCCCTGGCCGGCCATGGTCTCCAGCAGCTTGCCGAAGGTGGCGCTGGGCGTAAGGGTGGGCAGGGGCACGGCCTTCAGCACGTCCGCCCACTTGTTGTCGGCGGCACCCTGGGGGCGGGAGGGGGCGACGTAACAACCAGGTCAGATGGCAATTGACAAGCCGTCCGATACCACTTGGGCATGTAGCATTGCAGGACAGGAGCAACATGGGCCTTGTCGGCTGCACGATCAAGCAAGCAGCACGTTTGCTCCCGGCGCCACCGCCTCTGCCCAGCCCCCCCCTGCGCTCACCGCCACGCGGGTGCCCTTGATGGCCTCCTCAGCCGAGGGGCCCTTGCCGTTGATGATGACTGAGAACTCGGCCACGGTGCTCATCAGCAGGCCGTAGTTGTTGGAGCCCACGAAGCGCAGGTCCGAGATGGACACGGAGCCGATCAGCTTGCCGGTGTTGTCAACAATGCCCAGGCAGGACTTGTGGTCCAGGGCCATGTGGTGGAAGGCCTCCAGGGCGGTGGCCGAGGCGTGGATGGTAAACACGGAGCCCTGTCGCGCAGGTAAACGGTGCGGGTCATGGTCAGCAACGCAGACAACGATACCCCCTGTGATGCAGTTGCCCAGCCTTGCATGCACCCCGCTTGGCAGCCCCCTTGCCCCTCTGAACGACCGTGTCTGTGCTCCTCCAATCCCTTATACCCAAGCTGCTTTAAGGAAACGAAATGCAGCCTCATGTCCGGCCGCAACTCCCAGCGCCTGCATTCTTGCCCGTGGGCCAGCCGCCGGCACCATTTCCGCAGCCCTTCCCTCCTCCACCCATCACCGATGCCCGCTCCACCGCGCCCCCACACCGCCCACCGCACCTCAAAGATCTCCAGGTCCTCCAGGGTCTTGTCCATCACCAGCTCCAGCTTGTCCTTGTGCTCGCTCACCAGCTTGACCACGTCCAGCTGCGACACGATGTCGGTGGGGCGCAGGCCGCTGGCCTCGGGCTTCTCGCTGCCGGGCTGCAGGAAAGTGGGGAGGAGGGAAGGAGGTAGGGTCAACATATGGGAACGCACGCTGCAAGACGCCTGGGCGCAAGCACCTGGTAGTCGGTCCATTCCGCATTTGGTTGATTCGCCATACCCCGGTGGACTTCGTCAGTTCCCCGGAACCTGCGCTGCTTACCTTGATGTTGATGACCACGGTGTTGCCGCTGACGGTCACGGAGTGGGCCTTGGCGGGGTCCACCACGAAAATGCGGTGGTGGCCCTGTGGGGGTGGAGGGGCCAAGCATGGATCTGTACATCGTGCACAAACTCACTTCATAGTTCCGAACAATCCCAGCTTAATCCGTTTCAGCTCTGTCATACCTATGTCGGTACCAAGCCTGACCTCCGTTCCCTGTTCCTGGCCATGTGCTGCCATCAACATCCGACCGCGGCCTTCCGCACCCGCCGCCCTCCACTCCGATCCAGCCGCGGGCCCGTCCCTCCGCCTCCCCGCCCAGCTCCTGCCCGCTGCACGCACCTTGGGCTCCAGCACCTGGAAGCCCTCCTTGATGACCGTCAGCACGGTGGTCTTGGCGTCGCCCTTCAGCCACAGGTCACCGGCTGCGAAGGTGCAACCGAAACCCGAAGCAGCATGTCAGGGGAAATCCCACAGGAAGGCCTCGATTGCCTGAAGGGCACGTTCAGGCACATGCTGTGGTACGGCACCCCGGTTTAGCTTCCACCCCTCCAAATCGGGCTGCGCCTCTGTTCATGCCGCACTCACGGTGGGTCACGGTGTGCACCTTCTTGGCGCACACGGCGCTGCCCACGGCCTCAAGCTCCGCGGCCTTAATGGTGGACATGCGCTCGAACCAGCCGTGACCCAGCTGGGTCTCCAGCTCTGTGCAGGTGGAGAACGGGCGGTCAGGGTTAGTCCATATCAGGAGAAGGCGCAATCCAGGCACCATGCCACTTTACAGGAAGGCAAGGTGTCAGGCGTCGTGCTCCGGCATTGCAGGGTGGGCTGATGAGCCTCCGCAGCGTACCGCACCTTACGCAGACTACTAGACGCAAAAACTGCACGGCGGAGATTTGCGCACTCACCCTGCATCAGCACGCGCAGCACGTCGCCGACGGAGAAGGCGCCAAGGTACTCGCCCTCATCGTCCAGAACGGGCACGGACAGAATCTTGTTGTCGCCCAGAGTCTGTGGAGAACAGGCCGTGGGTGCGGTGGCGTGGGTGATAGACAACGAGGCTCATGAAGGTTGGACTGGGTTCTGGCTTGCTCGCTCGGCCTGGACGCACGTATGCAACAATGATTCGGACAAAGGGTGCTCCGTGGGACTGGATCTGACATTCGCGCCCGGCATGCCGGCTGGTGCACACGTCGACATGCATGTTCGTTGCTTTTTTCTAAAAGGTTGGTCTGGGTCCATCCCAGCACCTTCTACAACATGACCCTTATGTGTAGAAGCGCTGGAGTTGCCTCGTAACCGCATTACCCAAGATATCTGCCAGCCGAAAGCCGATGGACCTCGATAACAAGATCGAGCCCCGGAGCTGCCCAGCTGACTACGACGCACTGACGCGCTCACGCTCGGCTCATTGATCCCAATCTAAGGAAACGTCTTGTCGAGGTCAAGGCATCGAGCCCAGCCCTGCTAGGACGCGCCGTCATGGACTGCCTGTGCTCGCAGCAGAAGGCACGCCGTGCACCCAGCTTTCCGTGCTAAGCCTACCTTCAGGGCCTCGCCGACGGGGGCATTCTTCTTCAGCGCGATAATGCTGTGGGTGTGCTGGCTGACGAACGACTGCAGGCTCTCGGAAGAGAGCCAGGAGCGCAGAGGCTCGAACAGGGCAGCAGCGGAGCTCATCTTTCCTGGGTAGATTTATAGAGTAAAGTTAGGCGGGTATTAAAGTAGACGACAGAGCTCAGCAGACAGAAAAGGTTCTGAGCTTGCGGAAGCCCCATGCAAGCTTCCGATTTGCAAGCTTCCGATGCGTCGCTTTTCTGCACTTTGGGTTTTATTTTGATATGAGTTTGCATGTGTGATAGAAAACGAAACAGAACAAGCCCAGCGACGAGGGCGTCGCCTGGCTCGCGCCGTGTCTTTTTCCGACACAGCGTTTTGCCCTGCTCATCGAAGCCATCAATGCGCTAACACCCGTTTAACAAAATGCGCCTTTTCGATTAAGCTATTATCGATTGGACTGGTGTCAACTACACAATCGGTCGCGGGTTGAATCTGGCCTCTTTACCCCTCATTATTAAACTACACATCTTTGAATATAGGCAACGCATTCATAATAACGGCCTGACTCAGAAGAACGGCTCTTTTGGCCAGACTGGTCACAAAGCTTCCAAGGCCTCTGGGCCCTGCTTAAAACAGTCGATGCTAATCAGTAGGCAACCAGTTCTGCCCCGCCGGGCGAGCATCGGCTCCAGGCAAAGGCTCGGCCCAGTTTGCCGCGCAGACCCTAAGAGCGCCAACTCGGGGCTGTTCACAGACTTGAGCAAGTATGCAAATCCAGGCGTCCTGGATCAAGCCGCGCGGAGATATTCTATAGGTGCGCAAGCACCGCGTGGGGTGTGGGCCACTTGCTGACGTGAGCTCGTGGCTGTGCGTCGCTCTGTCAGACAAACGTGGGATGGGTGAAGCCTTGGGTTTGGGAGGAGGTGGACAGCTGAATCGCACCGCCCCGCACAAAGCAGAGACCCGAGCAACGGCAGTGTACTCTAAACTTACGATTGTATGTCGGGGTTGCCATGCTAGCAAGCAAGGGACATGCAGCCAGCTGGTGGCTTCATGCAGCGGGGTTGGGCAGCTAGTACACGGGCTCCCAAGACACGCAGGCCAGGTACTCGAGCACCAAGGGCCGCAGCGCTTGGATTGCATGGGAGCTGGGCATTTCAACGATCAGGGAGGCATCAACAGGTTGTCTGGGGCTGGTGGCTACATGGCCACAGCCTGTGTACTGGGACAACGCGTGCCGTTTATCAAGGCGGCGACATGATGCAACGTGTGACGTGTTTGGAGCATCGCCCGGGTGGCCCCAAACCATTGGCCCTGATCGTGTGTGAACATGTGATGCGTGCGCGTGCGCTCGCGTCCACTTGCGTGTAGTAGGCAAAGGAAGGGGTCTACACTCCGCGCGGGTGCGTGTGTACGTGCATGGGCACGGTCCAACCATATGTCCCGCCTTGCCCTTCACCTCACGTGTGTTTCCTCCCGCCTTTATCCACACCCACGCGCTAGGCCTGGACCAGGGCTTTGAGGAGGATGAGCTGCTGGCGCTGGAGATGGGCGTCAGCAGCCTGGCGGGGCTATCGGAGACACAGCGGGCATACAAGGACAAAATCAAGCAGAAGCTGGCTACGGTAGGCACTGGTGCATTTGTGGCCTGGGTAGCGCGTGTGTGTGGCCTGGGCAACGCTTGTGGGTTTGCACGCACTAGAGACACGCAGCCTCCGGCGCGCGCCACAGCACCGCACGTGCCCGACAGGCGCCCTGCACAATGTTCTCCAACGGCTCCAATATTATTTGCCGTCGTGACTCGCGTATGTCGGCCTTGTTGTTGATGGTTGCCTTCAGCGCGCTGCCGAGCTGAAGAAGGAGGAAGAGGAGCTTAAGGCCAAGCTGGCCCGCAACCTGGAGCTGGGCAAGAAGGCATATGAGGCGAGTGGTAGCCCCTGGGTGAAAGATTGGCAGGGACACCACACGTGACGTTTTTCAGGCTATGGTACTTGTGATACAGACCACGCCTCGTCATCGACTTTCGTGCCGGGTGTGCTGGAGTGCATGCTTGCACCACCACGCTCCGACTGCGGCAAGCAAGTCCTGCTTGTACCGCGCTTCCCTCGCAGTACGGCGAGTACGCCGCGTCGGTGCGGCTGCTGGAGCTGGCGGTTCAGGACACGGGGCCGGACACGGTGCTGGGCGGCGAGGCGCAGCTGTGGCTGGGGCTGGCGTACCAGGTGCGTTGGATGTGCAGCGTGCAGATGTGGCGGTGTGGTAGGGGCGGTAGGGCTGGCAATGAAGGGATGGGCCATGGGACCCTTCACTGTGTGATGTGGCCGTCAGAGGCGGGCGGTGAGTCGTGGCATTGCAGGGCAGGTGCTGGGCGGTGCTAAAATAGCAAATCGCTTTGATCCCATCCGCGCGGGCAGTGCCAGCACTTCTGGGTAACCGGAGGCCGCTGAGGAACCAGCCACAGCTCCTGCGTCACCTACTATGGTGCCCACAAATCCACGTCTCCGCGCAGGCTTGCGGACGCGAGAAGGAGGCGATCGACCTGTACAAGTCCATAGAGGCCAACCACCCCAGCCGCAAGGTGAAGAAGCAGGCGGCGGACCTGCGCTACATTCTGGAGGCGCCGCGCCTGGAGATCAGCCCCGATGAGCGCGTGACCATCCCGCTCATCCAGTCCGACAGCTGGCGGCAAAAAGAGTGAGTGGTTCGTCAGGACGGATTGGGGTGGTGCTGGCATCAGCCAGTTCGTTTTTCGCGGGGCGCAACTGCATTGGAACAGGTGCGGAAGCCTGTTGCTTGACGAAGCCGCAAGATATCGGCTGCTCGTGAACCGTTTAACTCCAAAGGCTGCTAAATGCTCACGCACATGTGCGCTCACGCCACAGACGCACCGCCTACACGCCGCGTTTCTACAAGCCGCCCCCGTCTAACAAGAAGGAGACGTATTGGGACCGCGTGTCCATGGACGCGCCTGACCCGCTGGCGGTGCTGCCGGACAAGTGGTATGTGCGGGTGGCGGCCGTGGCGCTGCTCATCGGCACCACCGTGTACCTCAACTATGCGGCTGGGCTGCAGCGGTGAGGGCAGCGAGGTGGCGGAGCAGCAGCTCGGAGTCGGACGAAATGGAGCGGAGCGTGGGCGAGGGTGCAGGGGTGCAAATGCTGGCAGGGAGCTGTTGTTTCAAAGTGTAAGGAAAAATAGGCGGCAGGGAAAACTCGGCTGGAGCGAGAAGCGAGCCCTGCGACCTGCTGGCGGCGGTGGCGGTGGCGGTGCAGGGCCTGGCGGCGGCGGTGGCGGTGGCGGTGGCGGTGGCGGTGGCGGCGGTGCAGGGCCTGGAGACGGCGGTGGCGGGGGTGGTGGCACCGCGCCTACCGGCAGCAACAGCAGCGGCCACGGCGTTGGGCCCGGTGGTGGCGGCGGCACGGGCGGCCCTGGGCCCAGCGGCAGTGGCGGCGCGCATGTTCGGAGCAGAGGGGGCGGGCAAGGCCACGTGGAGGAGGACAGCGCGGCGCCACCTTCAAAGCGGCGCCGGCGCGCAGGTTGAGACCTGCCGGTGTTGTCTGGTTAGCGACCTGTGCTGACGAGCATGGCGTAGCAGGCAGTCGGCTGCAGCGGCAGGGGTGTTTTTCTTGCTGTCTGGTTGGCCTGCTGCCTGCTGCACTAGTGCTTGATAGCTGGGCGCGACTGGGCACATATGGCGGGCGGTGCCTGTACAAACCGACCCCGGCTATGTCCGGGAGATGAGGCTAGTATCGGAACCTTCGGCCTCAGACGGAGGACGTGGCGTGGCGGCACAGCCCACTTTTCCCTTGCAAGGGAGAGCCACCTTTTCTTGTTCAAAGTGTAAGGGTGCGCTGCCAGAAACACATATTCAGAAAGAGGGGGTTATTGCGGTGCAAATGGCGCTGCGGAAAGGCCTGCACTTTTTACCATTGGCTGTTATTATGAATCCTTTGTATTGCCTACTTGTTTGGTGCGACTATCATGGTTTTGATGAGCGGGAGTGGGCAGATGTTGCAGCGCAAGTGGTTTGTGACGGCTGTATGCCTTGTGCAAGTGCTAGGTTCAAGAGTTGCAGCAAGGTGCTTGGCGAGGTCTTTACGGCGTTGTGAAGCTGGCAAAGCTCCCTACAAAGCACCCACGATACAATGATACATGGGTCTGTAAGTGGAGTAGGAGTTTGCGAGACACCTGAAAAGGCCAGAACAAGGCGCGCAGCCGCATTCCCAGGCATTACTTGCCATGGGCACATAGCATACATAGCATCAGCGAGGACTGGGCAACCAGCAGCGATAAGCAGAACAACCTCAGTGGGCTGAGTTGGTTGGTCAGGAGGCGGCGGGCTGGCTACGGCGGTTTAGGTGGCGAAGATGGTGGGTACCAAGGACCTCGTGGGTCCGTGCCGGGGCCCGGGGGACATCAACCACAACGGCTCCACGACGCGTCACACATACAGTAAGTGCACATGCAAAATCATACCACGCTATAGTATTGTGGATTGACATAGACGGGGCTATGAAGACACTTGCATGCTGCCGTTGAACCGGTCTACCCATTTCGTAGACGCTCCTTGAGAATGTGTCATTGCTCTAAGATGTAGTTAAGCAGTAACTGCCTAACCAGGCATAGGGCTTGCGGTCAAATCGTCCAGAAAAATGTCGGGGTTTGTTTCATTCGGGGAAAAGCTACATCTCGAGGATGTTGCCAACGTTTTGTTGGCGATGAAGACGCCGGAGCGCATGGATGCAAAAGCTGACGCTGTCTTCCGGGTAATACGGGGTCGACATGTTCTCGTGCGCACGCCCCAAGCCCTCCCTGCCCTTCCCCACCCTTCCCTGCCCTCGGTCACACTGTTTCCGCGCGGGTTGGTTGCTGCAGGGATAGAGAATGCTTCTCACATCGAATGACACGGACAGGGTAGGCACCCGACGGATGGGGCCGCAAGTTCATCGCAGTAACACACGTGCGGCCCTTTGCATCGAAATCCTGCAGGTGGGCAAGTTCACGTTCCGTGCGGACTTTGACTCGGGCAACCTCAACAGCGTTGAGCCGGGCGCAGCACCCAATGAGTTTATGCTGCGCACCAACCGGGACTGCGGCGGTACGGCGAATGAGAAGGCGACGCGCACCTGGTTCTATTTTGGTGTGCACGGCCACACAGTGGGCGAGCTGCTGACCATGACGTGAGCGGCGGCGTAACAGGGCTAGTAAGCAGCTGTTTTAAAACACCATGGTGGTTGCCAGGGACTTACTTGGGCTAGGAACGACAAGTGGTTTGCTGCAGCCGCCATTTGGTGGCCGCGAATGCCAGGCGGCACCTCCTGCGGCCCAGCATCCCGGGGAGCAGCCACCCCGGCGCAGGAGGCATCATGGTCAAAGTGCCTGTCAGGATGTCTCCTGCGCCGCGGTCCTACAGCCATTGGATTACCAGGTTGCGGTTTACATGCCTACAGGATCACCAACCTGAATAAGCAGGGGAGGCTCTTCTCCCAGGACTACCGGCCCTGGTGCTGGTTCCCGGCGCAGGGCGACTGGCAGCCACTCAAGTGCGCGCTTCGGATGGCGGGCGGGGCGGGGGGCGGCTAGAGGGACTGCGGCGCCGTTGGCCCGCTTATGTTATGCACCACTTGTCACCTGTCCTACAGATTGTACGCACAGGCTCAAAGTGTCGACCCTTTCCCCGTGTGCTTTGTTACCAAAGGCTCAAGGTGACGTACCGGCGCGAGGGCGACGACTTCCAGCTGCGCTTCAGCCACCGCTTCGAGAGTGAGGAGGAGGCGCTATTCGCGTTCGCCATCCCCTTCAGCTATGCCCAGAACTGCGAGCTGCTGGACCACCTGGACGCCCTGATGCAGCCGTACACAGTAATGCCGCCGCCGTACGAGCTGGATCCAGCCAAGGACCCCAGCACGGCACCGCAGCCGCCCGGCGTGCCCAGCGCCGCATCCCGCTTCACGCCGCGCACGCCCTCGCCGGCCATGTCTGCAAGCGGCGGCACTGGCCCTGTGGCGTCTCGGCGCGTGCCCGCCGCCTCGATCGCGCGGGGCACTGCAGCCGGTGTTGGCTCGCCGGCAGCCGCCGTGGCGCGACGTAACAGTGGCATCTCCTCAGACACCGGCGCCCCTGCCTTGGGTGCTGCTGCTGGCGGCGGAGGCGGAGGCGGCGCCAGCTTCAGCGGCGGTGCGGGCTCATCCGCTCCCTCGTACACGAGCGACGAGGGCCCCTCGCGCCTGTACTACCGCCGGCAGCTGCTGACGCGCTCGCTGGAGGGCCGCCGCATTGAGGTTATCACCATCACCGACTGCGCCGGCGCCGCGGGGGCGGGCGGCGGTGAGCTGGAGCCGCCGCTGCCGGGCGTATTCGAGCACGACCCCGGGCCGCCGGCCGCCACCTTCAGCCCGGAGCACAAGAAGGTGTTCTTTGTCAGCAGCCGTGTACATCCCGGCGAGACGCCAGCCACGCATATGTTCAACGGCCTGTTGGCGTTCCTGCTGCGTCGCACGGACCCGCGCGCGGCCGCGCTACGACGCCGGTTCGTGTTCAAGCTCGTACCCATTGTGAACGTAAGAGGCGGGTGTTGGGTGGGCGGTTGGCAGGCCTGATTGTCCTGGCCAATGTGGGTACCTGGTCTGTCGGCGGCAGGCAGCTGCGACTCAGTTCGCTTAATTGCATGGCCATTCCCTCCAGGCGGACGGTGTGGCTGTGGGCAACTACCGAACTGACACTCTGGGCCAGAATTTGAACCGCTACTATCTGGGCACACCCGACGAGGTGCGCGATCGTGCGGGGGTATCTAGGACGTAACGACCAAGCGCAATGCTTTGGAGAGATGGTGCCCAACCCAACGCTCAAACCCAAATTGCCCCACTGCAGCAAACGCAGCCAGCCGTGTTCGCCATAAAGGCGCTGCTCATGCACTACGCGCAGCAGGGCCTGCTACAGTACTACATCGACCTGCACGCCCACGCAAACAAAAAAGGTGGGTGCCAAAGGCACAGGTGTCAACCGTGGGTGTCAACGCTACGTCCACTTTCTCACACTTTAGCTCCCTGTTCTCAGAGGCGTCCTGTTCCTCTGCCAGTCGCGGCCCGACGCCTATACGTGCCCTCCCGCCCAACCTACCCACCCAGGCGTGTTCATATTCGGCAACACGCTGGAGGACGGCGAGGCGCACCTGCAGAGCCTCATCTACTCCCGGCTGGTGGCGCTCAACAACCCCGTGTTCGACTTTGTGGGCTGCAACTTCACGGTGCGCACCGGGGCGTGTGCCGAGTACTTTGTTGGAGTGGATTTTGGGCGGCGGGTGCTGAGGCATGGCCACCTGACGCCTCCATGTGCCGGCTGCACTTGCAGGAGAAGAACATGAGCAGGGCGGACAAGGACGGGGCCAGCAAGGAGGGCGCAGGCCGAGTGGCGCTGTACAGGTGCGTGTGCTCACAGGCATTCACTGGGGGTTGACTGCGGGAATAGCGCGCTGCCACAAAGTCGGAACGCTCCAATAGGCTGCCCTGACCCCGCCACCGCACCACACAGGGAGACGGGGCTGACACACCTGTACACGATAGAGGCCAATTACAACACCTCGGCGCGAGTAAACACGGTGGCGCCGGCCAGTGGCGACCACGCCGGCCGCGCCTCGCCGCCCTGCAACCGCCGCTTTCCGCCCAAATTTACCGCCAGCGTGCTGCAGGTGCGCTGGCTGCCACAGCTCCTGGCCTTCGCTGTCGCTCTTTCCCCGCTGAGTGTTCGCCGTGGGCTGTGACTGACGCCAACGTGACGGTGCCTGCGCCTCGTCGTAACAGGGAGTGGGGCGCGCCATCGCCGTGGCGGCTCTGGACATGGAGGGCGCCAACCCCTGGACCCGCCTGCCGCACAGCGAGCACCGCAGCCTTGAGGGCGTGCGCAGCTGGATCAGCTCCGTGCTGCGGGCCGCGTCAGAGACGCGGGCAGCGCACCTGCCGCCCATGAGCGATGCGGCGGTGGAGGCAATGCGGGCCGCCGCCGCGCCGGCCACCGCCAGCGGTCGCTCGTCCGCTTCCGGAAGGCTGGCACGTGAGTGTGAGGGAGAGAGGATGCAACCACTCACTAAGCTGCACCTGGCACCACCTTGACGGTTGCCTGCTTCGGCTCCTCTGACCCACGCGCATGCAGGTAGCCGCTCCTCCAGCATGCGCTCGACGGACGGCCCCCCCATCAACGCAGTCACAGGCCACGCCTTCGGCCGCGCTGTGAGCATGTCCTCGTCCGCAGCGGGCGCAAGCCAAGCCATCTCTCGCCGGCCGCCCATTCCCGCACCCACACCGCCGCTGCCGTCGCGCCGGAACCTCGGGGCGTCATCCATGCAGTCGGGTGCCACATCAGGGGCGGGGGCGGGCGCCTCTGGTGCCGGGACGCTGGCAGGCCACCGCGGAGCACTTACAGGGGCAGGGGCGCTAGCGCGCAGCGCGAGCCTACCTGTGCGCAGCAGCACGCCACTGGCTTCGCGCCTACACCAGCCGCACCAGTGCCAGCCATCCGCGCTCTCACAACCCCAGGTGCAAGTGGCGCAGGGATTGCCACAGCAGCCACGGGTCCTTGAGCACGCGGCATCGGCGCTATCAGCGCAAGGCGTTTGGGAGGAAGAGGCACCCGACCTTGGCGGCACGGAGGATGCCGTGATATTGGGGAGCAGCGCTGGCGCAGGCGGCACTGCTCTTGACTGGAGTGTGCCCGAGGGCAGCCTGCCGTGGCCTGTGGAGGACGGTCCAAGTGAGAGCGACGGTGACGACTCGAGTGGCGACGAGGCGGAGGGCCCAGGCGTGCCACCTACGCCAGTCACCACGTCATCCCCCACAGGCTCCATGCTGCCGCCACCGCGACCGGTGCGTTCGTCCTGCCCATGTTATTTGGTGTTGGTTCGGCGGTAATACGCGTCCCTTGATCGGGCTCATGGAGTTATGGGGGAGCCCTTTTGCCATATCTACGGCATTAAAAGACGTTAACTAGGCTGGTCTCCAACTGAATCCCCTTGCAGGGTTCGGCCCGGTTCCGGGGCATGGACGGGGTGGTGGCGACTGGGAGCTCGCTGCGGGCCTCGCTCAACAGGTCCTTGGGATCGCCAGGCGGCGCTGGCGGTGGCGGCCTCGGCGGCGGCGGCGCGGTCAAGGAGTTCCGGATACCGCTGGCTGACCGTGTGCAGCCAGGCAGCGGGGGCGCTGCAGCGGCGCCTGGCTTAGCAGGGCAACCGGATGGCGGCGCCGCCAGCTCGCCCGTGGCATTTGACCCAACCCAGCCGGGCAGCAGGGTGCCGTGCATTGGCGTGGCGGGCAGCCAGGACGTGGGCGGCACCTCCCGCCCTCTGTCAGCGGGCGCGGTGGGGAGGCCAATGTCCGCTAGCGGCAAACGGCAGGCCTCCGGTGCACCCGCAACAGGAGCTGGGGGCAGTAGCGGCTCAGCCGCTGGCAGTGTCGGTGGGACACACTCCACCTTCGTGAACGGTGGCAGCGGCTTGAACCGCGGCCCAATTGCGCATGGCCCGGGGAGCAAGGCAACGATTGGGAGTTTGTCAACAATCACAGGCGGCACCGTTGGCGGGTTGGCTGCCCCTCATGGCTGGCGGGCATCAGCTGGGCTCAACACGCGCATCCTAGGGAGCACCGTGCCCCCAAGCATCCTGCTGGACCCAGCCGCGGCCAGCAGCGGCCCCACGGCCACCCCTAAGAGCCGCTCCAGTCTAAGCTTCGTGCGCTCGTCGAGCGCCAGCCGCAAAGGGCGGTAGCGGCAGCGGTAGCGGTAGCAGCAATCATACTCTTGCACTGTAGGCATCATTGATATGCTGGGCGTGTATGTCTGCCGCGAGAATTGATATTGATTTTTCTGACCGCTGTGGCTGTCTCTGGCAGGACTGCATGCCTGGTGCACGTTATCTCCGCACAGGTATAGCATTTCATCGTGACCCCTTGCATGGCGAAGTGGACAGCCGGGTCGCACATGATTATTACATGAGGGTGCCTTGGGGGCACTAAGTAGAACAGCGGACATGACAGCAGGAATGGAACCCGCCGCTGGTGATAGATAGCTTAGAAACCTGCGGCGTCAGAAAATGAGGCAGTCATAACAGTTGGTTATTAATACTGAACCTTTGGACCACCTCACGGGACCACCTCGAGTAGAACGTTTGTGTGCGGCGCAAAGGAGCTAAGCATTGATTCTCATGTACCCTAACTGCTTCGGAAAACTGCAGCGCCCCTGCAACCACACGCTCACCTGGCTCGTATGAGTTGAAGCCCCGCACCGCCCCCTCCAGCCAGGCTGTTGGTGGGATGGCGGCTGCGCGCCAGCCTAGCCCGCTCAGCGCATGTAGCCGGGCATCTTGATGCGGATAAACGTCATACACGCCGCCCAGGACAGCAGCGTAAGAAAGAAGCCCCTGCAAGCAGAGTAGAAACGCCAATTCAGGAAGCAAGCTACGGGCGACGGCCCGTGTGAGGATTGGACAAGCTTTAGCTCCGGATTGCCCGTAGCTCAATGTCAGGCACGACGCTGTAACAGCCACTCACATGCCCATGAAGAAGTTGCGGAACAGCGTGCTCTTGTTCTTGTCACGGCTGAGATCCAGCAGGATGATGCCCACACCTTCACCATATGAGTCCACATGCACTTCTTGTGAGTAGATGTACGGGGCTTGCCAGTACTGGCACAGTAGAGCGCACAGGCTCTAAAGCGTAAGGGCTCTCTAGGCTTAGTAGTTAACGATGCCCAACTGTCCGATGAACAATGCCCCAAGCCAGCGATGCCGCACGGCCCTTCCCCATTCCTGTCGCCTGCTGGCCGTGATTCCCTGCCCAGCCCTTACCTCCCAGCGTGTAGAAGAAGCCACCGCTGATGCCCTCCAGAATGAACTGGCCGTTCATGCGGTACGGCATAAAGGTCATGGGCTTCACCGCGCCTGCACACAACCGGGCAACAGCGGACACAGACGTGTGGCTGTGGCATTAGCTTCACGTTGGCTTGTCGACACGCAGCCACACGCAAACAACCGGTACGCTGCCTCCTGATAGCCTGACTTGAAGCCCGATGCACAGCCTTCCCACACAGTTCCCGCGCCTGGGCACCTCCGCGCTGTGGTGTGCCACTGTGCCGTCCCCGGCAAACGCTGCTAGAAACCGGGGGCCCAGGACAGCCGCGCTGAGCCCCAACGCAGCTGCCTCATTTTCCGCCCTGCCTCCTTGCTGCCGCCGGCAGGGTCCCAAACGGCACGCACATACCGACACCAAGGGGTGCACGCTCCGCTGCCCACGCAGTGCCACTTCGCTCAGGAGTGCTGCGCGCACCTGTCACAGGATCGGTGGTCGCGCCCACTGCAGGCGGCTCATTGATGATATCGTACGCAACTCCCGCCGTCACGAAGAAATAGCTGATGAGCACGAGCGTGCACACAAACATGGGCGATGGCCGAAGCTCATCCAGCTGCAGTGGATGGTAGCATTAAATGTTATACTCATGTAGATTCAATGCTTTACGATGCAGTAGCCCATAACCCTGGCTTACCGACGAGAACTTGCCCATTTTTGGCAAATGATCTTCCCTTGTCCCAAGCGAGTCCTCGAACTACTACCGAGCTTTCAAAATTGGATTATTCTCAATGTCCGCAGATAGCTACAGGACGCGGAAGTTGCTCTCGCAAGTCGCCTAGGTCGACCCCAAAAGGCCACTTGCCTTGTGTGGCCCTAATGCTTACTTAACGGACAAAGTAAACGCATTCAAGGTCCTAGTGACGATACGAGCGGCTAAGCAACCGCGATGGGGGATGGGGTGATGCTGTGCTCGTGAAATGGTTGCCACTGCATAGACTCTTGATACGGTGATGTTACTGGACTGAATTTTTATAACAAAGCGTAATGGCAATATAGAAATGCAAAATGCCCCTTCAATTTTAGAAATATGGAAGTCCGCGCCGATTGTCACTGTGTGGATGATTTAATTCCTTTTTAGCCCTCCAGCTATGGGCAAGGTGCGTGCTGAGTAGCTCGTGGGCCCTCGCCGTGACTTGAAGTTTTCTGACAGCCTTGGCCCCCTCGCGCTGCAGAAGCAGCCTCTGGCCGCCGTTCAAAAAGCAAAAGGAGGCCCTGATATTACAAAGTTCTTTGGTCGAAAGGTGGGTTTCATAGCGAGCGAGGTCTTGCAAGCGGGGCCCAAGTTAACCCGGAAATTGCCTTCCCACACCTGCAGCCGAGCGGTGGCAAAGAGGCGACTCCAGGCAAGTCTTCACAATGATCATACCGCTGGTGTGGATGCAGTATGAGCGCAAACTTGAGCGCGCCTACGCTGTCTGGTGCTCGCAGGCCGCAACACCGGCGTTGCCGGGGTCCGGGCCCCGGGCGGCCGGGCACCCACCCCCGGCAAGCACCTCCTCGACAATGTAAGCGACTTGCGGTGTCGCATAGGTCAGGCAGAAGACTCTGAAGCCGCTGTGCTTGCTACCTGGCTGCAGGTGTTGTTGAGCCAGGACGTGGACGACGGCCTGCAGGTGGTGTGGGCCAGCTCGCCGACGGCTGCGCTCTCGCCGCAAAAGGCAGGTTCAAGTCACGATGCCGCGCCTTGCACAAGCTTATGCATCAGGGTACAGAGCGTCCTTCACACTTGTTTGCTGTGCTTGCAGGCTACGGGCGAGTCACAGGACACGGCGCGGACAGCCTCGCAACAGCACACCCAGGGCGGCAACAACTCACAGGCCAGCCGGGACGGGTTCCGTCGGGCCCTAGCACTAGCGGCGCATAAGGCGGCGTCCGATGTGCCCAAGCTGGACATTGAGGATTTAGCCGGGTATGCAGGAGGGAGCCAGGCGCAGTCCCAGGTGCAGGCGAAGGAGCAGCCGCATGACGAGAACGCGGCGCCGGAGCTGCAGCAGCTGCAGGAGAGGAAGAGCAGTCACCGGTGAGGCCCTAACCGAGCCTTGCATTTTGCACCGGTGTATTGCACGATGTACAGATGCGTAAGCTCAATAGCACGGCTACATCCTTGCAGGTTGGCATCGACATCGTCGACAGGAGGTGCGGGCGGCAGCCATGGGACGAAACGGCAACGCAGTGGCAACTTGGGACAGCTCTGTGCCGGCGACCGTCGCAGCGCAGCAGCACTGGGATTAGACAAGGCGCTAGCGGCGCAGGTGTCTGTTGTGGCGCCTGTGCTTACTGCTGTGGCTGAAGGGGCGGCAGCGGCTGCGACCGACGGCAATGCGGACTGTGCTGGCAGGGGGGACGCAGACGCTGCCGCAGCGGCAGCACCAGCGGCCCCGGAAGGCACAGACGCGGTCGCGCTGAGCGCAGATGCGCACGCAGTGGCGGAGGCGGCGTTTGATGCGGAGGAGGAGCAGCTGATGGCGGAGGCGATGGCGGGCCTGGAGTACAAGACGCCGGCAGCAGCTCGGCAGCAGGCCCGGTAGGTACCAGCTCATTACAGCTCGGACGCACATTGTAGACCGCTGCTGTGTAACACTCACTAACACAAGGTGTTTCGCCGTGTGCCGTCCCAGGCTGGGCCGCTCCGCCTTGTGCCGAAACACAGACGCAGGGCGCCTTGCCGGTGGCTCGGGTACACCGGCCCTTCTCAGTCTCGGGGGCGGGGCGGCTGCAGCAGCCGGCCGCAAGCGGCCGCTGCTGACCTGCAGCAACAAGAAGGGTGCTTCTGCGTCGGGCTCGGTGCACAAGCGGCGGGCGCTGCTGGACCTGCTGGACCAGGTGAGATTGCGCAAGTCCAGCAGGGAATCATGGAGACGACAACCGACGTGGGCAGCTCCTTCGTGTTTCGTCCAATGCGCTAGTCAACAGATCTCTTCGTTCTGTGCAGGTGGAGCTGATGGTCAAGCAGCGGACGCAGCCCTCCCAGGCGAATGCAGGCGCCCAGCCGCCCGGCAGGGGTCCCGGGCAGGCGGTGGCGGCAGCCGACAGCCCGCTTGCCGCCGGCTGCACCGCACCTGAGCCCATGGCCACAGAGGGCGATGCATCCTTGCCGGCGGCCTGCACCGAGGCGGCGGCCACCGGGGATCATGCACCAGACATGGCGGAGCCCGCTAGCCAGACGCCGCCGCCCCTGGTGTACACACGGGCCGGAGCGACACCCGAGCCCGGCGGTCTCGATGAGACGCCTGTCGTGCAGCCGTCCCTGGACATGGTCGCGTGTACGCTCGTGTCGCCCACACAGCCACTGCAGCCGGGCGCGCCCCAGCCCAGTGCCGCCGGTTGCCTGGGCCCTGGCATGACGCTGCCGCCCGCTCGCCGCGCCATGCAAAGCGGGCCGTCAGGGCCAGGGTTGGCAGCCGGGCCTGCGACTGCGTGTGGGCTACGGCCTGGCTTTGAATCCCGGGTAACAGCGCCAGGGCCCTTCGGCGACCTCGCGCCCTTGGGTGGGCCAGAGCCAGCGCCCATTGTGCTGCGGCCCCCAGCCGGCAGCTCCTCAGCTTCGGCTAAGGGCTTGACGGCGATGTCCTTGGCTGACGACGACGAAGATGACATAGACCTGGAAGCGTTGGAGCTGATCGATCAGATGCACGGCATACAGGCCGGCAGCAGCGGCAACAGCAGCGGAGGAGCAGGTAAATTCAGCGGCGCCCAAGCAGCAACAACTGTGGGCACCAAAGCAGCGGACTGTTGCATACAGGCGGGGTCGATGCAGGCTACGGCGCCCGGCAGCACAAGTGGCACTGCGGACGCGCTGCCGATGACGCAGGCGTTGCCGCCAGCCGCTGTTGTGGTTGGGCCTGCCGCGCGGTTTCCGCGACCCCCGCTCGCGCCCGGCTCTCTATCAGCCGTGTCCAATCGGTACGAGCCGCCGTGGCAGGCGCCTCAGTCTGTACAGCCCCTTTTGCAGCCGCAGCAAATGCACCAGCCGCAGGCGCTCCGTTCGCAAGCGGCGAAGCCGGTGCAGGCCTCTGTGCCGGCCGAGCTGCTACACCAGCAGCCACCGCAGCTGCCGCAACCGGCAGCCATGTGCAACCAGCCACAGCAGCCCACGCCCGCGCAGCAGCTTGTCGTGCAGCCGCAGCCCGCACCGCCAGCGCTCATGCTGGCACCACGCGCTTCGACTACATCGGGCGGCGGAGACGGCTGGGACGACGATGACGACGGTGTTGACTTTGATATTGATGCCGTGGTTGCCAAAGCGGTCAGCAACAGCCGGCCGGCCAGTCCCTCCGGTCCATCGTCAGCTGCAGCATTGCCGGCGGCAGCGCAGATGCCGACATCGGCAGGACCTCTGGACAGCGCACATGATGCGCTGGACCCAGCGCACCTGCTTGGCGGGAGGCCGCCGCCGGCATCGACACTGGTGGCTTCGGCACACCAGCCGCACCCACTGCCGGTGCAGCACCAGCAGCAGGCGCCAGCGCTTTGCGGCGCCTCCGCTGCGGGTGTGGCGTCTGCTGCCGGCACCCAGGAAGCGGGCGTTGGAGTGCAGGGCGGCTCGGGCGGGCGGGAGGACTACCACTACGTGGTGATGGAGGTGCAGGCGTGCGGCAGCGGGCAACAGCACCTGCTGCGCCTGCGCTGCCTCAACCAGCACAAGGTGCGGCGGCGCCGCATCTTGCTGGCAACATGCCGGCACGGAGCTGCCGTGGAAAAGGGGCGCCTGCCCGTGCAGCTTGTCACGCGCGCTGCCTGGCATGCTGCCTGCCGTTGTTTATACCATGACCTGACCTCCGGACACCCCCACACCTCTCACGTTGCCCTGCCTGGCACCGCAGGGCACGGAGCTGCTGGTGCTCCTGTGCGACATGTGGGCGCATCAGGAGGTGCGGCCGGGCGACAGCGCCAATGTGCTGGGCGGCAAGCCGGTGGACGCGGGCGAGGCCTGCGCCGCGTTGGAGATCAACGCCCAGCAGGGCCTGTTCGTGCTGCACCCCGACGTGCTGCTGTCGGGTGAGTGGCGGAGACAGCGTGCTGCTGAGGCGGAAGCGCTTTGAGGCGCGCCGGTTGGATGGAGCCACCCGGGGGGCACTGTGGCGCTACTAGGTCTGTGTGCCGGATGCCTCGGAAGCCACGGCTCGCAGCAACCCGCCGAGCGCTGGCCACGCACATTAACACTGCACCTTACCACCCCCCAAAACATCGCGCAGGTACCAGTGTGATCAAGGACTGTGCACGCCAGGCGTGGCTAGGCGACCGTGTGTCAGGCGGCTTGGGCAGTGACACGGCGCTGAGCGGCAACATCAGCCACGAGCTGCTGCAGCGCTGCCTACAGCCGGCCCTGGAGGGTAGGCTGGACGAGGCGCGCGTGAGGCACGAGGTGCGTGCACACACCGGCGATGTGGTCCTGCTCACTATGTATGGCTTTCGTTTCGTTCTTGCGGATGTGCCGCATGGTTGCCGAGGTGACTGGGGCTGCTGGAAGTGTCACCGCATACCGTACGCCCCACGACCCCGCGCATCTCGTTGCCGCCTAAACGCATTCCTTCCATTGCCACCTTCCACAGGCCCGGGCGGTGATCCGTGCCCGGGCGCCAGAGCTGGTGCAGCAGGCCCAGCTGGCGCAGGACGGCACCTGCGAGGCCTCGGTGGAGGCGGGCCTGAGCGAGACGGTGCAGCAGCTGCTGACCTGGGTGCGGACCTACATCGCGCCCGACGGGGCCGGCAGTGCAAGTAGCGCCGCCTCGGGTGACGTGCGGCTGGGCGGGCCAGTGATCATGGCCCCCGCGGGTGACGGGGAGGACGCGCCGTTGGTGCAGCCGGAGGTGCGGTGCCGGGTGGACGAGGTGCTGGACATTGAGGAGAACATATGGGCGCCCAAATACGGCATCAAGGTGAGAGGGGATTGATTCTGATCACCAGTTGTGGTCCGTGGCCAAGCGAGAGTGGGCGCGGCACGCGTAGAGAAGCGGTCATGGCATGGAGTACCACTGTTGGCCGGCTGGTTGCAGTGACCGTGGCGCGCTCTCCTATCGCATGGCGCCATGGCTGCCTTGTGTGTGCAGGGCCAAATCGATGCGACGTTCCGCGTGTCGGTCAGCGCCAAGGACCCACTGCACAACCAGCTGACGCTGCACGGCGGCCTGGCGAGCGAGGTGCAGCGGCGGCAGCAGGATGCAGGAGGGCACGGCAGCGATGGCGGCCCGGCGCGTTACCATGGCCACCGCCACCGGGCCTCTGACGGCGGCGCGCCCTTATCCGCGCCGGGTAGCTCGGGGCTGGGCGGGAGTGGGGCGTGGCCGCAGCAGGCACCCGCCTGCAATGGTCAGGGTTTGGCACCGGCGCTGCAACGGCAACACAGCTGGTCCGCAGGGTCCGGCGCGGCGGCAGCTCAGCAGGTGCAGCCGCTTCCAGGCGTGCAAACGGAGTCGCTCATTGTTCCGTTTGAGTACAAGAGCGGCCAGTTCCACGGAGAACACAAGCTGCAGGTGAGGAGTGCCCGCGGGCCACTTCGCACACTGGACAAGGCCGCCCGCCGCCGTGTTACCGCGCTCTGGCTTACGGTCATTGTTCCCCAGCACGCCTGGCAGCATGTCAATTCCTTGTCGGCGTTGCAGAAGTACGCACACACACACACACACACACACATCAACACATACAGCTATACACCACTCCTTCACCTTGTGCAGGTGCTGCTGTACCTGCTGCTCATGGAGGACCGCTACCGCACCGCCGTGCGCAAGGGGCTGCTGTTCCACAGGGGCATGCCGCACATGGCCTCGGTGGCGTACAGCCACGCCACGCTGGCCAGCGTCATGGTTAAGCGCAACCGCCTGGCAGCACACCTGGTGGGAGCCGCCTCCCGACCACCGCCTCCCCTAGGCAGCGGCAACAACGACGCTTGCAGTCGCTGCTATGCCAAGACAGCGTGTGCGGTGTACCTGGCGGCGGAGGCGGCGTCTGTACAGGCGGCAGAGGCGGCAGCGCAGGGCGGCGCGGGAGGTGGCGCGGATGCGGCAGCGGCAGCGACGCAGGCGGCGGGGGCGGGGCAGCCAGAGCAATGTAGCCAGGGTCTGTCGGCGCGGCTGCTTGGATCGGTACATCCAGAGCTGCGGACCCAGGTGGCCAAAGTCCCGGCCGCCACGGCTGCCTTCTTCGCGCACTGGTGCCGCCTGGTGGACCTGGAGGAGCAGGCGGCGCGGGGCAGCCGCAGCGACGTGAGTGATGTGCCGGCTACCTGGGCGGCGTAGGACAGGGGAAAGGGTAGACGATTCCAAGCTTTCAGGATTAGCGAGACCGGGAAGTGCGTGCATTTGTTATTGTTGGCATTGGGCAGGGTGGCCGACGTGCTGTGTACATGTGTCCTCACTAACCGCTGGCGTCACCGTGTATTGCAGTTGTGGGCGCTCACTGGTGAGCAGCGGGAGCAGCTCGGCGGCTGCGTGGCGCGCCTGGTCTTCTGCCGGGAGGAGGCGCCGCTGCAGCCACAGCACCTGCAGCAGCCGGGCGGGGTGGAGGGCGAGCCGCGCTACTGCTATGTCTTCTCGCGCCAGGTCGCGCTGCCGCCCACGAGCCCTGCGGCCGCAGCCACGGGTATGGCGTTGGCGACATCCGGGGCGGTGGCAGCCAACGGGGATGTGCTCGTGGTGAACGCTGGGCCTCCGGCAGAGGGCCCGGCGCCGCAGGTGGTGCACGGCGCCAAAGCCGCAGACGCGACCGGCGGGCTGTTGTCGGCGGGCTTCGCGCCGGGCGACATGGGCGTGCTAAGCGTGGAGGGGCGGCACGTGAACGCGGCTCGTGTAACCGTGGCGGCCGTGACACAGGTGAGATGGCGGTGCTGTATGGGGCAACGCTACCAGTTATGCCTGGTGGAACACTGTACCTTCACTGGTACATGCTGTACGGTTGTCAGCCACCGACCTGACTGCGCACACCTGCTCTGAGAAATCCCACTCCAATCCCCTTCTCCAGGACACAATCACGCTGTCCTGCCGCAAGCGCATCAACATCACCAAGCTGTCCGGCCCCGATGGAGCCATCACAAGCAACAGCAGCAGCAGCCCCGGGGCATCCGCCCCCGGCCCCATTGCAGCGCCGCTGACATGGCGCCTGGACCGGGACGAGTCCGCCTCCCACTTCACGTTGCAGCGCAGCAACCTGGCGCTGTTGGCGCTGCCCGAAATCGGGGCCAGCTACTCGTACAGCGGCCCGCGAGACATGAAGCCGGAGCCCCGCAGGAGGGCCCGGGAGGCTGTCGCCTCCCAGGCGGCCTGGCGCACAAAGAACCTGGAGCAGCTGCGGCGGCTGGTGGTGGACCTGGAGCCGCCGCAGCAGGGCACCGGCTTGGCCGAGGTGGGCGGCAGCTCGCAGCACCCGCAGGCGGCTGCGGCAGCTGGAGAGGGTAGGGGCGGGTTTGGGAGTCAGGGAGCCAGTAGCCAGGTGTTTGCGCACAACAGCTACCTGCGGCGGGCGGCAGGCGGCATGAACAGCGAGCAGTTGGCGGCGGTGGGCACGGCGCTGACCATGTGCCACTACTCCATCCTGCTGGGCATGCCCGGCACCGGCAAAACCACCACCATTGTGCACATCATCCAGGTGAGTGCGCGGAGGCAGCATTGCTTTAATTGATGCTGGCCGCCCTTGGTGCGTGCGGGGCTGATTGTTGTCGTCGATCACGCCGCCTGCCCTGTTCTTACCCTCCTGGGCTCCTGGTGCGTTGCTGCTCTGCAGGCGCTTGTGGCTTCCAAGGTCCGGGTGCTCGTGTCCTCCTACACCAACAGCGCCGTCGACAATATCCTGCTTAAGCTGGCTGACAGCCTGCAAGCCAACGCCAGTGGCGGTGGCGGCGAGGCTGTCAAGTTCGTGCGGCTGGGCAGCGCCCATGCAGTGCACCCGGGCGTGCGGCGCTTCATGCCTGGCGGGGCGGCCTACCCAGACACCTCCGTGGCGGGGCTGAAGCACCTCATGAACACCGCAAACGTGGTGGGTGCGTGTGTGCATGCGTGCCTAGAACGCCTGCATGTCTGCGACACCGGCTTGTGCGTGTCTGCGAATGTCTGGCCGTGCGTCCGTCATGACCAATTGCATCGGGTGCCCGTGCCTCGTGTGTCCGCAGGTGGGCTGCACGTGCCTGTCGGTCAACAGCCCGCTGCTGACGTGCCAGAGCTTCGGCGTGGTAATCCTGGACGAGGCCAGCCAGGTGACGCTGCCGGCCAGCCTGGGGCCGCTGGCGCTGGGCCGCTCCTTCCTGCTGGTGGGAGACCACTACCAGCTCAGCCCGCTGGTGCAGAGCAGAGAGGCGGCGGCGGGCGGGCTGGGCGTCAGCCTGTTCCGACGCCTGTCAGAGGCGCACCCCCAGGTGAGCGACCGGGCTGGGCGACGGTACATGCGCGACCAAAGGTGTCTTACCGTAATTTGCATGGGTGTGTTCCAGGGTTTCGTGTGCCATGCCTTTGGGCATTAGGAGCACCGGGCTCGCCGACGCTTGTACCGCTGCACCCTTGCCCGTCGGCTACAGGCGGTGGTAACGCTGAGCAGCCAGTACCGCATGTGCACCGACATCATGGCGCTCTCCAACGCACTCGTCTACAACGGCCGCATGCGCTGCGGCAGTGACGCCGTCGCCACCGCGCAGCTGCACCTGCCGCAGCTGCCCGCCCTTGCCGCGCCGCCGCAAGCCGGTGCCTGCCCGCCCTCCTGGCCGGCCTCGCTCCTGCCGGCAGCGGCGTGGCTGCAGGCGGCGCTGGCGCCTGAGGCACGGGTGGTTTTCCTGGACACGGACGCCGCGCTGGGGTGCGGCGAGCGGGTGCTGCAGGACGGCGTGGTGAACCCAGGCGAGGTGCGGCTGGTGCACGGCCTGGTGGCGGCGCTGGCGGCGGCGGGGCTGCCGCCTGGCCATGTGGGCGTGGCGTCGCCGTACAAGGCCCAGGTGGCGGCGCTGCAGGGCGCACTGACGGGCTTCACAGCCCCAGCGCAGCAGCAGCGGCTGGAGGAATCGGGCGCAGCAGGCGGCGGTGTGGAGGTGCTGACCATCGACCGCTATCAGGGCCGCGACAAGGCCGCCATCCTGCTGTCACTGGTGCGCAGCAACTCGGAGCGCGCGGCGGGCCGGCTGCTGGCGGACTGGCAGAGGCTCAACGTGGCGCTCACACGCGCGCGCACCAAGCTGCTGCTGGTGGGCTCCGCCGCCACCGCCGGTTCCATTCCGCTGCTGGCGGAGCTGCTGCGGCTGCTGGCCGAGCGGCCAGGCGGTGTGGTGCGGCTGCCGCCCGACTGCTTGGAAGCCGTGCCAGCACTGCCGGGGGCAGCAGGTGCTGCAGGTACTGGGATGGAGCGATAGTAGAAGTGGGGGCGTGAGGGGCGGTTTAAAGTTATGATACGGCGTGGGGCCGTGGACAGGAGTACGTCGGTGGACAGCAGATGAGTTGCATGGAGCTGCATGTTATTGAGGTTGCGGTATGTGTCGCCTGTGACTCCAAGGGTATTACACTTTGAGTAGCTGTACGCGACGGCTTGCCCAAGAGTGGTAAAGTCCGGCAAGCCGGCAGGGTATGGGGGACCCAGGGCCACCCATGGCTTGTGGGGTAGCGGAGTTCTGTAGCGGCCGTCATTGGGGCATACGCAGTGATGAGGACATGGTCAAGGGTCCGCGCGCAATCACGCAAATAGACAAATGGACAAAAGTCAACGATTTCTGCGAGTGCAAGGAACGTGGAACTGCTTGCATCAGGGTTTGCGGCTTTGTGCCACGGGCCGTCAGGTGCCAACACCTGAAAGCAGTGATCACAGGCAGCCTGCCAGCGACGAGCTCCTGCACTTCATTTCAGCAGGCGGCGCTCAGGGTGCACCTGGTAGCGCGTTACGAGATTCTGCGTGGGCGAGCCTGGATATCTGCTATTCTGCTAAAGCGCTGGGGGGCGCCTCATAGAGCTGGGCAAGGTTGAGTCACATAACTTGGCTTCCTGGCTAGTAGAGCCTGCAGTGAGTGCAGAGGCGCAGACCGCAATCCCACCAAGCTCTCTCCGCAACACTCACCCGCGGGCTGCACCTACCCACATTGTCATCCAGGTCCATGACGGCACTGTTTCGCATATTACAGTGCCCTCCACGGGTGCGACATGGCCCCGTGGTGTATTAGGGCCATCCGTGGCTCGCGCCAACGCGGCGTCCTGACACGCGAACAATGTGTTGAGCTTGCGCCTAGGACAGACGACCACTCAGGACGGTGTAAGAGGGCTGGCGCTACGACAGGATCAACCTATCTAGCTCCTCACATCACGGACCAGGCCTCCACCACTCGCCAGCGCGGCCTGAACTTCTTGCGTTTGCGGCTCTTGAGACGCATTGTCAAGAGTGATCTACACGTGTGGGCTTTATTGTATCTAAAGGCTGCCTTCCCGGTATACAAATCCACCACCTGCCACCACTCGCCAGCAACACCCATTACACAAAAGTCTGAGGCAAGTATGTTTGGTATTGCAGTCAGCATCCCCCCATGCAGACCTCAAGCACTGTCACGTCTTGACCAGCCGACGCCTTCTGCTCCATAACGTTTCACAGCCGGCAAGCCTTATTTCCAGCAAGTAGGCACGCGCATGCCTTCACACCGTTATTCGGGACGGTGCCTCGATCACACAGGAGAAAGCCTTATAAGAATTACGAAGCCCCCACCTTCGCAGTGAGCCACACTCACTTTACGATGCTGCTTACGAGCCGTTCCCACTATGTCTCATCCCTTGCAGTATTATGTGACGCCGCAAGCCTTCACCTCCTTCCAGAGCATAAATGTCTTGACGCACAGTATGTGCGCCAACACGCTGTGCACTCCCTGCGCACGTTACAACCCTTCCCTTGCTTCACCACTCAGCAACCATCAACCTCGCGCCTGCATCCTCCGCGCCTCCAGCTGCCCGCCTTACTGCGCGTCGGCCTCCGCCACCAGCAGCCCAGTGCCGGGGATCATGACGCGCTCGGGGTAGACGAGCACGGGGCAGGGGCAGGAGCGCACCAGCTGCAGCAGCATGGGCGACAGTGAGCGCGTGGTGCCCGGCGCCAGCTGCAGCGCCAGCAGCTGGCTGCCGGTGTCGCGCGCCGCGGCACAGAGCGCGTTGTGCCACTCGCCCTGCACCAGCGCCTTGGCGGGCGTGTGGAAGTCGTTGGCCGCCGCGATGGTCTCGAAGTTGGCCATCAGCGTCTTGAGCGCCACCGCCTGGATGCAGGTGGGGTCGTGGTCCTTGTTGCCTGGGGCCATGCCGGGCGGCAGCAGCTGCGCCAGCGCCAGCGTGTCCTGCCGCAGGCTGGGCTCCAGCAGCAGCTTGGCCAGGTGGTGCATCATGGGCCGGCTGTGCCGCTCCACCACCGCCATGCAGGCTAGGCGGCTGCTGGTGGGAGCGCCGCCCACGCCGCCCACGGACGGCCGCACCGTCTTGCCGGGGACTACGGCCGAATCGCCGCCGCGCTGTGTGATCGAGCGGGATGGGAGTCAAGGCATGGCCATTAGCATGGTAGTAAAGCCGGTTTTGTGCTGGCACGCCCCGCGACTTCTTTCAACCCACACTCTCCATCTCCCCTTTGCTTTCCCAGGCATTCGGGAGCGACACACGCGCGCGCCTGTCTTCCACTATGTGCGCCATCACGCGCCCCCACAACCTACCTTGAGGTAGTTGCGCGTGTTGGCGGTGACCAGAATGACGGGCAGCTGGAAGGTGCGCATGATGGACAGCGCCACAGACGACAGCAGCATCTCGCTGTTGGCGGCGTCATCCATGGCGGACGCCGCCGGGCCCGATGCAGCGGCGCCCGCAGCGCCACGCGCGCCCGCGGCAGCGCCGGGCGCCTTGTTGGGGGTGGATGGCGGCGCGCCGCGCGCGGGTGTGGGCGCCGCGCTGGTGATGGAGGCGGAGCCGACCACGAGTATGCCGCACTTGTACTGGTGCACCACGTCCGCCACACATTCCAGCAGCCCGCGGCCCTCCTGGTCCTGGCGGTGTGGAAGAAACGCGGGTGCAACGGGTGACTCGGAGCGGGCATTGCGCATACTGCTGCTGTCATGGGAATCCCTTTCACCCACCAGCTCCGCGCAACTAATGCGCTGGCTGCGAACAGCACATCGCTATCAAGTTCCCGTGCGCCTTGACTGCGGGTTGCCCGGGCCTTTTGCAAGCTTACCAACACGTGCGTCATCACGTCAGCCTGCGTGCGGAACGCCTTCATCATTCGCTCCAGCAGCGCGTTACCCTCGCCACGCTGTGCATCGCTGGCCACCACCGTGACCAAGTGGATGCGGTCGCCGCGCTCGCGCCGCGCCAGCCCTGCAGCCACGTTGGTGGCGGTGAGCGAGACGCCGTTGTCCTGTTGGATACGGGGGCAGCAAAGTTGCAATCATGTGAGCCTGTCCAGGTTGTAACCTTGGAACCTAAACGCGGCATATATGGCCATGCTGAAGGCCGATCCAAGGCACAGCTCCAAACGCATGTCCCATAAGTGTCCGCGTGTCAAGGTCCCTCCCCAACCGCACCTGCACGAACACCAGGATGTCCTGGCCTGCACGACAAGGAAGAACGCATAAATATGTTTAATCAACCGATTCGCTTGTACAAGGGAAGACAATCTGTTTAGGTCTGAAAACGTTCACAGCATCTTTTGCAGCTCCTGCCGCACGCGCGGCTGGGGCTCCGGCACGAGCGGTCTCACGATGCGCTGCACAGTGCTCAGCTGCAGCAGCTGCAGCCCCCAGCCACTCGTTGTGCATGCTAGTGACCCTCTCAGCGCCTGCTGGCCCTCCGCGGGCACAGTGCAGCATCAGTCATGCAGCCTGACAGCATGGAGCTTTCGGTGGGTGGCGTTGTTGGTGACTAGTTTGGAAACGGGAGGCATGTTGATGCAGTACTTTGGAAGAAGATGCAAAGGCCTTTGGAAGTGCAAGCGGAAGCAGCCACAGCACGTTGGTGTGTCAAGGCCCGCATGCCTCCTGCCCCTTGCAGCCCTGGGACGACCCCTGTGGCGCCAAGTCGGCAACCGCTTCGCCCCGGCGAGCTCCAGCTTGTCGCCAACCATACAACGGCTACCCTCAAGTTAAACCCTGAGCGGGGGCAGCTAGCATTGCACGTACACAGAAACAAACTTACCCGGCTTCTGCTGCCGCGAGAATGAGGGCAGCTTGGCGGCCAAGCGCTGCGTGGCGGTCTTGAGGTCCACGTCCGACTTGGACAACAGGTTCACCAGCGCCTCGCCGTCCTGAGGCGTCAACACACACACAGCAGTGCGCGGCTGTCAGAGATGTTTCCTGAAATGAGGCGCGGCCTAACGCAGCAGCCCGTGACTTCAATACGGTAGTAGGCAAGTGCCATGGAGAGGCTTGGTCCCGATAGCCCTGCCGGCACACAGCCCCAAACTCACCTCCTTTCCCTTGATCAGGATGGGCGGGCGGTTTGCCCTGAGCGCCACCACCTTGATGGCGTGGTGCATGGTGAGGTCCGTCATGGACAGGTGGAGACGGAGCATGACCGTGTCCATACCCTGAGCGGGGAGCGGCACGATGACGGCACGTCAGGGATCCGGCACCGCAAACAGTTGCTATGGCGTGAGTGCAGCGCGATGGTGATAGTGGGGTCAGCTTGTGGCAAATCCCTGGCTGCCGCAAACCCTCACCTGTGAGGCCGCGTGTGCGAGCAGGCTCTCGCTGATGCCGCCCGGTAGCGAGAACGGCGCCATAGCCGTGGAGCTGTTTGCGGCAGCGGCAGCAGCCGCAGCCGCCGGCGCCGAGGTGGGTCCACCCGCTGCCGCCGCCTCCGCGGCTGCGTTGGCGATCTCAATGGGGCTTTTCAGCGCGGACTTCTGCACGGCGGCGTCTACCACCGGCAGCAGCTTGGGCCGCAGCACGGTGGGGCCGGTCAGCAGCTTGTCCAGCACCTCGAAGCGGAAGACATACCTGCGGAAGGCCAGTTGTAGTGGTGATGGTGTGTGTACAGAGCACAAGGACAGGAAACAGGCGGGTGGTGTATGTATATCAGTTCTATGGGCCGGCAAAAACCGCCCCAACGACGCCGCGTGCTGCAAGACGTCATGGGTCAACCGCGGCCACGCACCTGCCCAGGCCTACAGACGTGGTGGTGGAGCGCGCCGACGCCACCTCCGCCAGCTCGTGCTGCATGTGCGCGCTGTTGAGCTCGCACGTGAGCAGCTCCACAACCGGCAGCTGCGCCTTGGTGCCGCCGCCGTAGCGGTCCACGCGCACGGCGCCGTCCAGCCGTCCCATCACCATGCCCAGCACCTTGGGCTTGCGGCACAGCAGCTGCAGGGAGCGGCGAAACGGAAAAAAGCGAGCATGCTTGGTACATGGTACATGAGCAAGCTGCGGCCCTACATGTTCAGACGCTGAAGTGACTCTCGCACAGCGGGCTCAAACCACACATGCAACAGCCGTGGGCCCTCTCCACTCACCACGCTGCCATGCTGCGCTATCATGCTGCGGTGGTTGACGTAGGTGCACGCCGTCTCCACCGCCAGGCTGTAGCGCATGTGCGGCTGGTTCCACATGTACGACACGTTGGCCAGGCTGCGCATGTCCAGCGCGCCGTCCTCCAGCAGAAGCGCCAGGTCGGTGCAGGTACGAGACACAAACCACCTGTGTGCGAGGCAGCGGGTGATCCCAGTTGGTGAAACGTCGCATGGTTTGCTGCAAAGCATGAGGCACACAGCCACAAACTCATACGGCACACCGCCCCCAAGCACGCGCAGGACCCACTCCACCCCCGCACAGCCCCAAAGACTCACTCCGTCCGCCTCGTGCGCAGCTCCTTCATGAGGCTGTGCGGCAGCCGCTCCAGCTCGCCGGCGTCGTTCACGAACAGCGCGTGGCCGCCCCACACCAGCTGCAGCATGGAGAAGCCGGTGCCGGGGCTGTAGGTGGGCTGCTCGCCCTCCGCCGGCACGAAGGCGTGGCACTCCGGGTCGTAGCGCATCACCGGGTGCGAGCGCTGCACAACTATGTAGAGGTTCTTGCGCAGGCGCCGGTATATGCTGTACTGCAGCAGGTCCGCCACGATGGCCTCCTGCTGCCGCTCCGACACGTGCAAGATAATGGGCAGGTTCTCCAGCGCGACGGGCCCGGCGGCCTCAGCCACACTGTTGGCAAGCTGCTGCAGGATGCGCACGCCCAGCGGCATGCCCACAAGCCGCTCGCTGTGGGCTGCTGCAGCTGCGGCGGAGGAGCCGTTGGCTGCACTGCCGTTGGCAGCGGGCTTGGGCGCGAGCGGGTGCGGCGGCTGCGCGGGCTGCACGCCAGAGACCTGAAAGCGCAGCCGATCAGACGCAAGTTAGCATGTATCAAGTGAAGGCGCATGGACGGCATACGCCCCAGCATCGCATGACGTGTCAGAAGCCCTTCGCCCGCGCACCTTCTCCGGCGCCAGGTCCGCCGCCAGCTCCCAGGGGTCTGTGGTCCACAGGTCGAAGCGGTTGCCGGTAGGACCCGTCACCGGCTCATCCTCATAGCACATGAACTGGAACGCCACCGCGCCCGCCTTGAGGCAGCGCACCACGTCAGCCCGGTTCACAACGAACTCGTCCGAGGCTGCAGGAGAAACCAGGAGAGGACGGCGCAGGTGAGGGCCGGGGAAGCGCGTCAGTTGCGTCAAGACGACTACCGCCCGGCATTGTGACGCGCTGCACCGCGCAAGCGAGAGCCGGTGCAGCATCCTGCTACACCAGGTATCCCGAAGCCTCCATGCCCACCCTGTAAGTTCGACCTCGCGCACTCACTTGGCCAAGAGTCTAGCGCCGCCTCGTCTTGCGTGTGTGCCGCCAGCCACCAGCGCTGGTCGGGCCAGTGGCTGTTGCACAGGTCCAAGACGGCGCGGAATTGGCGCGATGTGTCCACCAGAGCGTTACGCGCGTCATCCGCGGCAAGCTGCGAGAGACAGACGGCACACAGCAGTGAAGGTACGAGTGAAGGTACGAGTAAGGATTGGCAACCCTGAGCGCGATGCCCCCGCAGGGCCTTCCAGGAGAGAGTGCGCATGCCCTGCCCAGTACCCTGCCCACACTGACCTTGAACCGTGCCAGTGCCTGGTCCAGATTCTCGCCGTCCTGGATCAGACACGGCAGCGCCGGCGCCAGGGAGGCAGCTGCCGAGTCCGCCGGCGCCGCGCCGTTCATGCCTGGTACCGACAGCCGCGGCCGTAGCGTTGACGACCCGTTTGCCGTGGGCAGCGGCACGGGCGCCGTCGCCGATGGCACTGAGGCCAGCAACGACGCGGGCACGGGTGCCGACACAGAGCCCGAGGTTGGCAGTGCGCCAACCGGGCCGCCGGGGCTGCTGGCGCCGCCGCCGCTGTGCGCGAGCGCGCCCAGCGGCCGGCGGCCTGCTGACGTGGGCAGCGGCGCGCCCGGCGGCGACGGGTCCACGTTGACGCCCCAGGTGCGCGCCGCCGCCGCTGGGCTGCGGGCCCCACTCATGAGCGCTGACTCGGAGCCCTGCACCGCGGGCCCCAGCGGCCTGTGCGCGGCGAGGTTTGGGCTGCCTGGCGGCGGCGCGCCGCTGGCGGAGAAGGTGACGCCGTCCGTGTTCAGGAAGGTGTCGGCTGCGTCTGACAGGGCGCTGTGCGCTGGCGTGCCGGGCATGGAGCTGGAGGAGGAGACTTCAAGGATCTGGGTCCCGCTACCCGGCCGCCCCGCGACGGGCGGCAGCGCGCCTACCGCACTATGCGCATCCTTGTCATGGTTGGTGATGAACGTCTGGCGCACTGCAGGTCGACGAGGACGCATGCAGTCATAATTACGGTGAGGTTTCACGCGCCGCCACGCGTTGCATGCGGGTCGGCAACAGCCCCCATACATTCCCTTTCCCCTGCTATGCGGCTGCAGTTTCTCCTTGCAGCGCGACTGTTTCCTTACGGGATTGGTTCAGACTTAATCCCCTGCTGACAAAGATTATAAACACTCTTCGCCTCGTCGGCAACCCACTCACCAACTAGCGTGCTGCTGGGCATGAGCGCACGTGGCCCGCCCAACGTAATCTCACGCAGAAGCGCCCGCGCCGATGGGGACGGCGGCGTAGCCGGTGCACCCGTAGGCGACGGCGCGCCGGACAGGATACCGCCACCCACCGGCCCCCGCGCGCCCGGTGGCGCCCCAGCTGCGGCGTTGGCTGGTGCGTTGCGGCCGAAGGGGCTGGGCAGTGGGCTGCCGCCGTGGTTGGGTCCCCGCATAGGCGACATACTGGGTACCAGGGCCCCATGCGGCGCGCTGCTGGGCGGCCCTAGATTCAGCACCTCTGCGCCGCCCGCGCCACCCTTACGCCCTGTCATGGGCGAGCGCAGCGGGCTACTGGGCGCCGCGCCCGGCTGCGTGGTATTGGCGAGGCGGCCGCCCCGGACCCCCGCTGTCGGTGGCGGTGGCGGGTCTGCCGTCAGCGGCGTCCGCAGCCGCCCGCGCGACTGCACTGCTCCCGACTCGCTCACCGCCCGCCCACCCGAGGTGGACACACGACTGCCCGGAAATCCGCCTGTCCCGCTGACGCGGCCAGCGCTGCTGCGTAGCGCCCCACGCGACGGCGATGCGCGCCCATTCGCACGCCCCGCGGTGCCCGGCGCCGGGGCAGCGGCCTTGCTCTGCATCTCCTTCAGCGCCGTGAGCTGGTTGATTGCCACGTCCGCGTCCAGGACCGCCGCCTCCAGCTGCCGGCAGTGCGCCGCTAGCGCCTTCAGCTCGCCCCACCGCTCCTGTGCCGCCACCGGCATCAGCCAGCCCAGGTCGTGAAAAGGCGTGCCCAGCCTCTTCACCTCGCGCTTCAGCCGCACCAGCGACCGCACCACCAGGAAGGCCCGCCGCCGCGCTTTGTGTGTGCGCACTCGCCAGTCCGCCGGCTGCTGCTGCACGCTACGGTCCAGCTCCGTGGCCAGGTTGTTGGAGCGGAAGACGTACAGCACCTGAGAGGCCAGGCGGGGACAAAACGGTCAGGGTGTGTGGGTCGGCAGGACAGCGGGCGTGGTGAGGCGGGCCAGCGCGGCCCTTTATGGACGCCCTTGAAGCCCACCATCCCGCGCACACGTCGACGGCGCAGCTTTCCTACGTGCTCAGCCTCAGACGTAAACCCAAGCGCTCCCCACCTGCCGCAGGATATCTGAGCCACCACCCAGCACCTCCGGCTCCTGCTCCGCTGCTGCTGCGGCCGCCAAGGCCTCCTCATATCGCTGGGCAAGTAGGCGCTCTGCATAACATAGGGAATGACTTAGCCATAAGCTACAGAAGACCCAAGAATATACGTATACGGACAAACACCGAACCCTGCCCAGAGCACCAACCCACCAATGGCACGCTTCTCCGTGTGCAGAATTGAACCGCTATTAAGCTTAGCGATCGCCGACGTGAGGTCACTTGTGTCCTCCGCATCTCCGAGTAACGGGATGGGCTCCTGCGACGTCGAATGCAGCCGGGGGAATTGTTCGGCTGCAGCGGGCGCACTCACCCAGGGCTCCTAAATCGAGCAGCGTGAACCCGTCCCAGTACCGTACCCGCCATTCCCTTTATGCTGCCTATTAGCATCTGGCATACCTGCGTAAGCTTCTTGACTAGCTCATCGAGGTTAGCCGAGGACTGACCACGCTTCAGCGCTGGACGTTGGAGGCCTGCGTTGTCAAGAGCGGGACTTCAGAGTGGCGGGGTGGGCAGCGCTGCACGGGTTTGATTTTTCGCCCGGCAGACAACCATCATCTCGCGCCTTAAGGATTTCCCTTTCTTCCTTATGTAGCATGCCCGTGTGCGACAAGGGCGCTCACGCGTGACAACTTCGGGCCGGCAGCCCTTCGGCTTTTGGCAAACTTTGCACTATCATATTCATGTGCTTATGGCCCTCTTGTGTGCATATCGATGTTAAGCTAATAGGAGATGACAGGCGTGGCAGCCGAAACGATGCACATGTGATATCTCTATCGCTGTGCGCTCACGCACATGTGATATCTCTATCGCTGTGCGCTCACGCACCTAAGAATTCATCGAGCTGCCTTGTCCTTAGCGATCGCCAAGCTTGCCGACAGTATTCAAGCCACCATTCGGGCGGGCGCGGCTGCGTCTGGTGTATGCTCGCACCGTTTCCCATTTTACGCTACCTAACTAAATACGCATCAATGGCATATTATTATGAGCGCAATGGATGTGACTACTGTCTCAGTTTTTCTCTCGACGGCATTATCGCTTTGAAGCGGCAACAGTCATGCTTGCGTGTTATCTTGTTGTTTATAGTTATGCAGAGGCTTCGAGGCAAGTTACGAGGAGCGCGGCACTATGCGGGCCCGAGGCACGCTGACACGGCCATCATGGGCCTCCCCCACCGTCCCACGGACCAGCACGGACTCCCATGCCCTATCGGCTGCCCGTTAGGCCTAGGCCCGCTGTCATAGCCCCCATCTGACGGCACGAGGCATCGTCTCTTCCTGCAGTTTTGCAAAGGCAGGGGTGCTCTACCTCACAGCAGCTCCAACTCTTGGCCACGCCACTGAACTCGCCCAGCGCCGCGAACAAGAAGCGTCACAAGCACTTCCGCCACCACGGAAACCGGGTGCCAGATGACGATGACGACTTTGAAACCTGAGTTTGAGACAATTGAGGTTGAGAGTTGGCAGGTACTACAAGGATGTAGAGACGTTTTGCCTCACCACGACAGCGGTCACAACCCAGCCTGCTACAAAACAGTCTTTTAACTCCTGGACCAACACGCCTTCTAAACATGGGGCACGCCTTGCATAGTGCTCGCGGCAGCAAGAAAGCCAGGCCTCTGCAACATCAACGCCAATCGATGTAGCGTAAGCTGGCGCACCCGGAGCCACCACTTCAGCTAGAGCCGCGCAATTTGCACAGTGCAGGTGAGGCCACAGCCGTTTCAACTTTCAAGACCAACACACGTTCAGCCGCACTGCCTTCCGCGCCGTCAAGGACCTACTACCAGCTTGTGCCAAACCTATCAGCAAGAGCGCCAACGTCAAGGAGGACGTAATTCGTCCTAACCCGCTGCAATACCGGTACCACACCTGACCTAAGGGTCCCAGCGCTTGCCTCAATCCGTAATAGCCTGGCGAACTTTGCACTCCTCCTCATACCACGTAGATTGCAATATGCACCATCTTGCGTATGCGGAATGCTCTGCATACGGATGCTACTTGAAGTATTTCGAATAATTGAAGGGACATGTGAACCTGTGCGCAGAGTCGGGCACACACGTCGCCTGTGAGGTGTCGCGTCATGGTCGCGCCTTTGCCAGACGAAACATCCTCAGCATGCATGCACGCCTTGCATTGCATGGTTCCAAGATATTGCTACTGCCCTATGACATACCCACGCGGCTCAAGGAGCAGGTTTACCTGTACGGTCTCCGCTCGAACTGCCCGAAGAAGGTGAAGTGCTTCCATGCGGAGGCAACGGTGTTGACCGATGTCAGTTCTGGGTTATGCGTGCGGTAAAAGTGGACGTCGAAACAGGTGTGCCCGCGTGCCTTAGTGACCAGGATACGGGGCGCTTTGAAGTTGAATTCATCCTCTGCATACACATTAGCGTTGACGGTGGCAAGATCTGCCGGGCCGCGTTCCTGCGGAGCCATTGCGCATGCAGGCAAGCAAGGTCAGACATCTATCAACCCCCGCTATTTGACTCTCATATCATCCATTCATGCATTCATTCATCCAAACCTTATTGACAGATAGCCAGCAATAACGAGTACTGCCCTTGCTCCCTGTTACCGCTGCCCTGGGTAGGTCCGCCTCATTTTCCCACCTGCCACTCCTGCAGTTTGGCGGCCTTGAGTGCGAACGACACGTTACGGTACAGCATGGCGTCCTTCACCTTGACGAACATCACCTCGTACGGGTCCAGAGAAATACCGTCGTACGTCAAGTCTGACTGCGGACTGGACCTGCACACAGGGCAGTCACGAACAATCCCCGAGTTTTAACCTCTTATCTTTGAAGTTGGCTGTGTACAAACCCTCCCATCCCCTGGTAACACGACATGGGCTCTGACTGTGCAAACAGCCGGGCCGCACACCTGCCGTTGCAGTCCCAGTTGGCCTTGTCCCGCCAATCCAGGCCCTGGTACTTGGTCATCAGGCAATCGAGGTTGTAACCGGCGTGCAGGACTGCGGTGGACGACCCCAGCTCACTGCGGCATAACGTCGTACAACCATAACTTTACTGCGCTAACATGTGTGGCTACCGCGCGGAATGCAGGACAAGCACAACGAACGTGACACTTGGTTGTGCCAAGTTGGCATAGACCGCAAGGCCGCCGATCGAGACACACCATGGGATGCGACTGGGACACAGCGATTCTGTACCTGTAGTAAATCGTGTTCCACCTCGTGTTGTGGCAATGAAACACTCGGCCATCGTCAAGCAGCACTTGCAGCCCCACCTGCACAACGACCCGCAATGCCAGATCCGCGGCACGGTTGGACCAGGCATTCAGGCTACACAACATGCCGCACCCTGCCCCTCTTTGCAACAACGCGGCAACCATCTGCAACGCCAACCCAAGTGCTGAGATGCCTGCACAGCACGCACCTGGTCGGTGGCCACCACGTAGGACTGCACATGTGGGTTATGTCGCCACTTGCCGCGAAAGTCGCCGTTGAGCGGGCTGCCCTCGCAGCTGATCGTGGGGCCCACCAACTTAACGTCACCAACGAGCCGCGACGTGAATGGCTCTGTCCAGTGAACATATCCCTGCAACGTGGTAGCGGCGGACGTGGAGTGGGGTTGAAATGTCACAAGGTTGCAGGCCCCGTGACACGTCTCCGATGTTGGTTCCGAGCGCCGAACGGCCCACACGAGCAACCCAGGTCATATCCCGACTCAATGAGTAGCACACAACAGGATACCTGGGCATAGCTTGGCAGGAACGGTCCGCGAACACTGCAGTTGATGAAGAAGTAGTAGCGGTACTGCCGCGGGTCCACCTTGCCCGACAGCAACAGCCACCCAAACGTGCCCCAATCATAGCAGCGGTTGGTGTGACGCACGTAGCGTGCATGCTTCGGCAGTTTCGGTAGCGTCACTTTCTGCGGTGCGGGCAAAGCAACGCTTAGATGCTCCGCCCTGCAAGCTGCAGACCGCAAGGCAGCGCGCTGGAGCTTACCCCCAAGTCCGTTGACTCTTGCACCACAATCACGTAGTCGCTGCGGGTGTCATCCATGACAGCTTCCCGCACGAAGAACTCCAGATTGCGCACAAACTCTGGGTCTGTCGCGGAGAAGATGTACATTACCAAGTTCTCCTTAGCGGCCCCAGGAGCCGCGCCCAATCCTGCGGCCCCTCGCTCAGCCAGAAGCAACAGCGTGGCCACAAGTAGCTGGTACATGATGTATTAAGATGACAACTGCGAGTGGGTTGCGGTACCAGTGGCCCCTACGCTCAGGCGCAGTGGTGCACTGACGGAGGCTGGATGGCTGCCAGTCCACCGCAAACCCCCTCCGAAGCTGCCAAGACCCAGACCCTAACGACAAAATCTGGGGCGGCTCTCAGGTCGCCTCTTAGTCATTCCGCACCTTGGCATGCACAACCCGCTTGCCGCCCGCTCGCGTCCCCTCCCTGTGTGTGCTGGGGGCTGCGAGGAGCTGCGCCAATTCCGCACTCGGCACGCCTGGCACCCGGTTACGCGAACCTCTCGCGGGAGCATGTAGATGCCTTGGATGATGTTGGATCACACAAGCCTTCATAGGTGCCACTTAAGGGCCTGTGGCTTGTAGCGTGAGAGGTAGCAGCATGTTGCTTTCGCCCCGAGGTGCTGCCAGCCCGCGCGTGCGTTGCTGAAATAGGTAAAAGATGATGAAAGGTAGGCTTTGTGACTAAAAGGCTAGGTCGGCAAGGGATGGTGCCACTTTGCCTTGCAACACTCCGTCGTACAGAAATCGGGTCGCCGTCTTCTTTAGCTCAGAGGTCTCCAGCGTCTCACAGACTCCCACCTGGCAGCCACCAGCGGCATAGCCTTACTAGCTCTAGTTATTAGCACAAACTAGTAATAGCCGGCAGCACAACGACTTGCTGGGCTCGCGAGCAGTCCCTGCCTGTCCCGCTTGCCTATCGTGTGCATCTCGCTCGCTTTCAAGCTTATTCTATAGGTGAGGAAGATAATTGGAGCAAGTCTCGGTACCACTTTGCCAGCTGGGGGTGTCGCCTGGACCAATTGCTGTTTTGTGGGTGGCCGGCCCCGCTGCAGGGCCCTGTTGGGCCCGCAGACGCGAGTTATCTGTGCACAGTACTATCTTATTGCGCCTCGTGTGTCAAGCCCTGACGCAGCTGCCCGCCTCTTGCCGCTGCGACCCATGACCCAGGAACATGGACTCCGCGAAACAAACCGAGCCGGCTCCACCGCTCCGCCGCTCTCAGCGGTTTGCAAAGCGTGCTGAAACAAGCAAGACAGTTTCCTCGTCTCAGGACTGGGCAGGCCCGGAGCAGCCCCCCGCTGCGCATCCTGAGCCTTGCCCGGTCCTGGTGCCCCAGAGCAGCGTCTTGGATGTGACCGCCCTGGCCGACACCGAGGGATTCTCAGGCTCTAACCTTCACGCGGGGCTGTGGTCAAGACTGCCTGACGAGGTGTGTTGAGGCATGGTCGTTGGGTCTGGATTTCAGTATGCGACGACGGCTTGGGTTGACCCTGCTTGTTTACTCGAATTGTCACCGGCTAACACATCTTGCGTTGCTTGCCGCAGCTCGTGGACAACATCCTGAACCTGTGCACCACGCACCAGCTCGGCATGTTGGAGACTAGCTGCACGTACTTCCGCCGCTCCAGTTTCATCGAGCGCATCGCCAAGCAGCGCCTCAAGGCTGTCCCCCGCGCACGCGGACTGAAGCCGAACCGCAAGTAAGATGATTTCCTACGAGGGGGGGGGGCAACGAAGGAGAGGGAGCGTGAGGGCCCGCTTGCGGACAGAGGGCAGCTATCTTCAACCCATGCCCAGGCCAAGTCTGCACGCTGACCTTCCGATGTGCATCTGCTGCAGGGAGGGCGAGCACACGCTATCGCTGCTGCATTATGTCAACAGCCAGAGTGTTGCGGCGGCGCAGGCCACGGCGGTGTCGTGCGGTGCTTACCACACCGCCGCGCTCCTGGTCCCCGCTGAGCTCGCGGACGACACGAGCGCCAACACGAGCCGCGACTGCAAGCACTCGCTGTACACTTTTGGCCGCGGATTCCACGGGCAGCTCGGGGTGGGCAACCACGAGAATAGCTCTGTTCCACGGCTGGCATCGCTTGGATTCCGCGTCTGCACGGTGAGTCTCTCGCCTGCGCGGTGCGCACTTTGTGCTCACCTCGTCCAGGATGGGTTACGTCGTTGGCTTTCCGTTTGCTAATTATCGATGTGTCCGTTGCCACTCCAGGACAACCCGGACACGGAAGAGGAGACCATGCCGGCAGTAGTTGCGTGCGGCAGCAGCCACACCGCGTCTATCAGCAGGCGCGGCGAGCTCTTCATGTGGGGCCTCGGCAGCAGCGGCGAGCTGGGTCTGGGGCAGTGGTCGCCGCTGGAGCTAGCAGTTCCGCGACAGTGCCTTGTGTCAACCCGCATCGTCTCCATCGCTGCGGGGGCGAACCACACGCTGGCGATTGCGGAGACCGGAGCGCTGTGGAGCTGTGGACGCGGGCGCGATGGCCAGCTCGGCCTAGGCACCAACATGGACCATCCTCGGCTGACGCGGATCCCGACCCTAGAGTGAGTCCCTTGCGGTATTGGGCGTGAGTGTTGGGTCAATCGCAATCATGCTGGCGGAATGAAATGGAGGTGCTCCCTGCATACGGTGCAACCTGGTTGTCTTAGACGTTGACCCAGTTGCTGCCCACGGTGTGAACTGTAGGGGCGTGCGTGTAGTGTCCGCAAGCGCGGGCGTGACCCACTCAATGGCGCTGGCGGCTGACGGATCGCTGTTCACCTGGGGCAACGGGCAACACGGCCAGCTGGGCCACAAGAGCCTGGAGGGCACGGGCGTGACGACCATTATGACGCCGCGCAAGATCGCTGAGCTGGACCCAGCACCGCTGACGCCGGATGCCCGCGTGACCGCCATCGCCGCTGGGGCTTACCACTCCATGGCGCTGACGGTCGGTGGCGCGCTGTTGGCTTTTGGCCGCAATGACCAGGGCGCTCTGGGCACGGGCGACAAGGTCAACCGTTGGTCGCCCACCCGCGTGAACCTGCACGGCGAGGACGCCGACGACGGCAAGTGCCGCCGCGCCGTCCAGGTATCCTGCGGCGCCTCCCACACGCTGGTGCTCGTCCTGAACAACGGTCGCATGGAGGTCCGCACGACCGGCGCCAACGCGTGGGGCCAGCTGGGTCAGGGCGACCGCAAGGAGCGCTGCCGTCTGGCGCGCACTGTCACCCCGATGCCGGGTGTCGTGGCCGTGCAGTGCGGTGACGAGCACTCCGCCGCCATCACCGGCCGCGGCGTCCTGTTCATGTGGGGCCGCGGTGATAGTGGCCAGCTGGGGTTGGGCGACGACAAGGCGAAGTGGAAGCCCACCGCGCTCAAGGCCTTCAAGGTGGTGCACCCCGAGAAGACCTTGCGCCGGAGCAAGCGTAGCCTGCCCGTGGTGCGGCCAGTTGAGCCGGAGGTCAAGCGCCAGCGCATGGCGGATGTGTGGCATTACATGTAGCTTGTGTCGTGCCCGAAGTATTGTAGAAAGGGTCGTTTGCCGTGATCAAAGGCCGTGGCTACAGTTTTGACTAGCGAGTGTTGTCGAGCCTAGAAGCAGTGAAAGTGACTACCTGAGTTAACCACACTGATTGGACTTGCTGATGCTAATACGACTGTGCTGATGCTAGTACGACTATCTGACCCGCTATGCCTGAACTTGACCTGAGAATGCAACATGACAAATACTGACGTGGAGAGTGTGCACGTATGCATGTTGCAAGCATTGCATGGAAAAGAAGCACCAATAGGTCTAGATGAATGCTGCTAGGAGAAGAAGAGCCCCCGCATCACCCAGTGAATGCGCATGGGCGCTGGATTGCGGTGTGTGACGCTGAGGCGCTGATGCAGGGGCCAGACAACTGGACCAGGCACAACGGGACTACGGGAGCGCCTGTGGACCCCAAACATAACGGGGTAGAAGCGCCTGAGGCCTTGGCTGATGCGAAGGGACAATAGGCCACGCGAGTACGGAACGGTACGCTCGGCCATATCAGGAGGCCATGCTTTCCTGTAAGTGCCGTCCTTGCTGAAGAGCGTTGCCTTGCCTCTGATTGAACCAAACTAAACCAAATGTGGGATCGGGGCCAGGGGCCCAGGGCAAGAAATGAAGTCCGGCCGAGAAGACTCAGAACAGGAGCCCTGCACTGGGGACTGTCGTCCCGATTGGCACTCGGCCGAACCCAGGCGGAACCCCTGGCCGAACCCGGACGAGGCCGGATGGGAGGAGAGACCAGCTGGCTCCATTCCTCCTCCTGTCCTCAAAGCCATCAGCAGTCTGTCTCAGTACTTGTCACTCCCCTCGCAGCCTTCACACCGTTGTTTCCGGGCCTAGTGAGTGGGCTGGGATGGCCTGCAGGCAGCGACGGGGAGCCAGATGGGGAGGGGATGTGGCACGGGTCGGTACTCACCAGGGCCGCTGCCAAATCGTCGCTCTTTGGGCCTCGCAGACGTGGAAGCCGAAATGGCGCAAGTAGAATCAGACGTTTGCTTAGTGTGCGCTGATCCACTTGACTTTACGGCGTTTGGTGTGTGCGGCCACAATGAAGTCTGCTCGCGCTGCGTTGCACGTATGCGCATCGTCCTCAAGGACAAAGGCTGTGTCTTCTGCCGCCAAGAATGTGGCCAGGTCTTCTTCACGCGGTTCATGGGCGACTACACAGCGCGGCTTGGACCGGAGGACTTTGATAAGCTGAAGGTGGGCCTTGTTGCCTCAATTTGCATTGCCTTCACTGGGCCTGGTGCACCGGGCATCCCTTCTTCGGGGTTAAGTTCGATCGTCGCGTAAATTCTTGCAGGGGCGAGCGGACCGCCGCGAGCTGCACTACCTGCCCGAGGTGGATGGGTACTTTGATGACGAGAAGCACTATAACGAAATTCGGTGAGCCCAAGTGCTACTGCCGTGCCAGTGCGTGCTGGCGTCAGCCGACGCTGGCCCAACGCCCTTCATGGACCAACCCTGATCCCCGTCGCGTTTGTCCACTGCACACAGTGTGCTGTGCGGCTTCACGCACCCTGCGGCGGAGAGCGGCGGCCGGGCGCCCAAGTTCAGCAACTACAACGCGCTGAAGAAGCACCTGGAGAACTCGGGCCAGTTCTTCTGTGACGTGTGCGTCAAGAGCCGGAAGGTGCGGAGCTGTAGGTTGGTCTCTTGCTTGGATGGTTGTCGGATTATCGATACTTACATTGGAACGCATAAGTATAGAGAGAATTGCACGAAGCCACCGCCGCAAGCTGGCATAGCCCGTGAGCTGACCAACCGGCGCGCAAACGCCACAGGTGTTCGTGTCGGAACAGATGGTGTACAGCAAGGAGACCCTGAAGCGCCACCTGGAGAGCGGTGATGAGAGCGGCCCACTGGCGGAGAGCGGCTTCAAGGGGCACCCGCTGTGCAAGTTCTGCCGGCAGCGCTTCTACGATTCCAATGAGTTGTACAAGCACATGGAGAGCGCGCACGAGCACTGCTTCCTATGCCGTCGGGCGGCGCCACACCAGTATGTCTACTTCCGCCACTACAAGGAGCTCGAGGGTGAGGGGGCTAAAGTACGCATGGAACGGGCTATAGGAGAGGGGTACGTGGGGCGGCTAGGCTTCGCCGGCACCCTGGTCACGGCGAGTCCAACAGCTATACAGTGCCCATTATGTCCGCCATGCCCTCTACCCGTCCACACTCCCGGTGCAGACCACTTCACCAAGGCGCACCACCCCTGCCCGCACCCCAACTGCCTGGAGCGCAAGTTCGTTGTGTTCGACACCGAGTACGAGCTCAAGGCGCACTTCGCGGCAGAGCACGGCGATGAGGTCAAGATGTCGGCAGCACAGCGGCGCCAGGCCATGACCATCCCCCTCAACCTGCAGTACAGGTCGCACGACGACGAGGAGACGGAGCCGGGTCCCAGCGCGCGCCTGGAGCGGGCGGGTGGGTGGGTGACCATGGGCAAGGTTTTACCAAGTTAGCCGCGTCGAAGTGAAGGCGCGAAGTGCGCCGTGGGCAAATGTTGTCGTGTGCTTCTACCTGACATGGATCGCTTGACTGGTGCCCCGCAGCTGTCGTCATTGGCGGCGGCTACAACCAGGGCAGCCGGGCGGCACGGCCGGGCCGCATGGCGGCGTCCGCCGCGGGCGGCGCGGGCGGCATTCACCACAGCCGCTCGGAGCCGCAGCTGCAGCAGGAGCCGGGGCAGGATGTGAGTGGTTGCGGCAGATGGTGTTGCTGCTGGTGCTGTCGCCTCTCAAGGTCGCTGGAGCTATGCTGCATTATGTTGGGGAAGATTTGCGGCTGTTATGTAAACCCTCGCTCAACAACGCGCTGACACCCTCCCCCAATCCCATGGCCGCCACCAGTTGGAGTCGGTAACCTTCAACGCAGAGGACTTCCCCGCGGCCAGCGGCGCCGTTGGAGCCGGCGCGGGGGGTGGTGCCCTCGGCCGCTGGGCGGCCTTCGCGGGCGCTCAGGGCAACGCCAACGTGCACGACGAGGAGCATTTCCCGGCGCTGCCCTCGCTGTCTAAGAACCAGCGCCGCCGCATCAAGGAGCAGCAGCGCTCGCTGGCGGACCGGCTGTCGGCAGCGGCGCAGCCGGCACGCGTGCTGCACCGCGCCACACCCGGCGGCACCGGCCCCTCAGCTGCGGGCGGCTCGGACGCGGCGCCTCAGCTGGTGCCCGGCATGTCAGACTTTCCAGCACTGCAGTCCGGCGGGCCCGCGCCCTCCGCGCCGCCGGCTGCTCGCCAGGTCTCGGCCGCGCACACGGCATCCTCTAGCTCCTCTGGCACTGGGGCCAGCACCTCGGCTGCGGCGTCTTCCAGTATGGCTGCATTCACGCCGGTGTCTCGTACAGCGGATGTGGTGGCGCCTGTGTCGGTGAACCGCAAGCCGCCGTCACTTGGGCAGGAGGAGTTCCCGTCACTGGGGGGCAAGGGCAAGGGCAAGGGGAAGGGTGTTGGGCAGACGCCGGCCTCGCCACCGCCGGCGGTCTCGCCGTACGCAGGCGTGGCGTCTGGCTCTCAGCCGGCGTACACGGCTGCGGGGCTGTCAAAGACGGACGTGCTGCACAGCCTGTTCATGCGCCCGGGGTCCGCTGCTGCAACCATGGGTGGCGGCGCGGGGCCCTCCGCTTCCTCGTCGTCGGCAGCTGCAGCGGCGGATGAGCCAGAGCCGGCGCCGCTAGCACTAGACGACTTCCCGTCCCTGCCGCCGGGCAGCAAGGGGAAGGGTCGCGCAAAGGTGGTTCTTCGGGCATCACCGGCAAAGCCGCAGCCGGCCTCGCCGGCTGCGGCTGCGCCAGCGCCGCCGGCTGGAGGCGGCGGTGGTGGTGCTGGCGGTGTGTCTGACAGCCTGAAGGCGGCCAACAAGGCGCTTGTTGAGCGCATCAAGCAGCGCCTGACCGGTGACGCCTTCAGCACGTTCCGGCAGCAGAGCTTGCTGTTCATGCGCGGCGAGGTGTCGGCGGAGGAGTACCACGACTATATGGTGGGTGGCTGGGGGCGTGGGGCAGGGGCTGAGGAGGTGGCGCCTGCTTGGTCCATGTTTAGGTCGAGGCGTCTGCGGTAAATGTCTGTGCCAGCGCGATGGCTACGCACGGACTTCCTGGGTTCTGTTGTGGGTGCTGTACATGCTGCGCCTTTCTGTCCGCATGGCCCGTGACAGTACTGTATTTGCCCTGAGTGAAGGTGAGCCTGGGCCTGCTGTCGCTGACAGCAGAGCTGGTGTCGCTGCTGCCGGACGCTTCCAAGCGGCGCCTGCTGCTGGACGTGCACCGCACCTTCATCGTATCGCCGGCGGCGCAGGACCCGTCGCTGGTGGGCGCTGGCTGGATGCCACCGGAGGCGGCCATTGCCAAAGCGGCCCGCGTGGCACAGCACGCCGCCTGGACCTGCGGCCGCTGCAGTCTCATCAACGCACCAGATGATGCGCGCTGCGAGAGCTGCAGCGGGCCGCGGCCCACGGAGGAGCAGCAGCTGGCGGCCGCATCGGCGGTGGCGGCGGCTGCCGCGCCGCTGCCGGCCTTCGGCAGCGCGGTGCGCGCCGCCGCCGCGGCGGCTAGCAGTAGCAGCAGTAGCAGCAACATGGGTTTCACTATGGTGCCGTCTCGGTCAGCAGCGGCGGCCGCCGCGCCGCCACCGCCCCAGGCGCCGCCCGCACTCGACGACTTCCCCTCGCTGCCCATGGGGCGACCCGCACGCACCGCGCCGCCGCCTCCATCCGCGGCTGCGGAGTTCCTCTCAGGCCCTGGCCCCAGCGGCTCAGAAGACCCCTTCCCGGCAGCAAGCGGCGGTGGCAAGGGCAAGAAAGGCAAGGGCACGACCATCAAGATTGGGTTGGGCGCGGGCACTGGCAGCGCGGGCCGTACACATCCGCAGAACCAGTGGACGCAGCCGGGCGCCAAGGCCAAGGTCACCAACTCGTGGGCGGCCGGCACAGGCAAGCTGGCTAAGATGCACGGCGCCATCAACGACGCGTGGGGCGAAGAGTAGACTGAGTGAAGGCCAGGCGCTGGCAGTGCTGCGGAGAGGGAGGCGCATCTCCCCGCGTTTCCATTTTCCGCGCCCCAATGGTCCGTAGTTGCATGGCACTTGTTGAGGAGGGGTCGCAGTTTACTTCGCACAGTAGCAGTTGTGCTGTAGACTAATGAACAGGGCGAAGTGGCAATGCGCGGAAGCTAGATGCTGGTGGCTGAGGCACAGAGGCCGTCCAGTTGGCTATGGAGGCTAGGACACTCTTGGGTACGGAATGGGCTGGCTGGGCACACTGTAAGCGGATGCGTTGGGATAGGGTATGGGGCAAGTTGGCGTAGTCCCTATACGGTATTGTGGCCTCGGGCAGGCTCATGCGGGCGCCTCGCTTGCTCTTAAGCCCAGGCGCGTCGCTGAATCGGCCTCTGGGGGCATGTCGTACCCGTGGACTGTAAATGGATGCATTCTGACCTATCGGCTGTACCAAAGATTGCCTGACAGCTCCCCGTCTTCCCTGCTGACAGACATAAAATACTGACTGATTGCTGCTTCGGCTGGTGCAACTACGGGGGATGACGCGCTTACCGTAATGTGCGGTCGGCACCAACCGCAGCCCTACACGCCTGGCGTCGCTGCGTTGGGCGACGCAGAGGACTCCGTGCATAGGACATTTCCTTTCAGCGGGCATATAAAACTTGGTTGGCGTACAGCACGATGTTTTGCACGAACATCCGGTACTGCATGCAGGCCAGCACCCAACACGCACGAGTGCCTCTGCTACCACACAGGCTCCGCAGCAGCAAGCAAATTCCCGGCTATTATCAATGTACACATTGAGTCCATGAAGGAATGTCGAGGACTTATTTTACCCAGGCGGGATCAACCCGTCAGCCGGGCGGTCACCCGAAAAGGACAACTGCCCCCAGAACCACTTTGCCCCAAGCACACGCACATGCCGAGACCATGCGCCTACTGTACAGACTCGTCAGGTAAAGTACACTTTCACATCACTTGTCTCTCATATCCCATCTCCGCGTGCTTTACGCCACGCTTCCACTGATTTCGTGCGCGTAGCCCTTGCCACTGTGCAGCCTAGCCCGTTCACAGGTCTTGCGGCGTGGAGCGCACCGCCAACTCGCGCTCGCGGGTGGGCTGCTTGCGCGGCGCCAGGCGCTTGCCCTGCGCCGGGCTTGCGGGGCCGCCAGCCCCGGCGGGCAGCACAGATGGCACGTTGCGCATGTAGGGCGACAGGTCGTAGCGCGTCTTGAGCGAGGTGCTGATCATGCTGGGGCGGCGCTGCGCGTCGTCCAGGTGCGGGTAGTCGGCGCTAAAGTGCAGGCCGCGGCTCTCCTTGCGCTGCAGCGCGCACGACACCGTCAGCTCCGCCACGGTGGCCATGTTGAGCAGCTCCACCAACTGCGTGTTCACGCCGTAGTTCTTGTAGATGGCCTTCGTCTCAATGTACAGCGACACCACGAAGTCGCGGGCCTGCTGCAGCTCCTTGGTCCTGCGGTGCCGAGGCCAGGACAGTCGGACGGGTCAGTCCAAGCATACGTTTGCCTTCCATACCGCGCGACCGTCAGCTCCAGACCAGTTCTGCAACCCAGTACAACCCCAGTACTTCATGATGGGTATCGCTATTGGCGCTTTGCAAGCCATTCAACATAACCGCACAATCGCTGTCGGCTGACTCAAGTGCCTCAACCCCGCCTGTGCCTCACCTGCGCACGATGCCGCAGTAGCGCCACATGATGTCGCGCAGCTCTTGACGCCGCGCCGACACCCACTGCGCCAGCTCGGGCGTCAGCTCCCGCGCGCCACGCGCGCCGCGGAAATCCGCGCTGGCAGCGGCGTAGTGCAGCTGCCGGCCGCAGTTGCGCAGCGCGTGCTCAGCGTGCGCCACGCTGGGGTTGACGGCACGCTCTGCAAACACCAGGCCCTCCAACAGAGAGTTGGAAGCCAGGCGGTTGGCGCCGTGCAGGCCGGAGCAGGCCACCTCGCCGCACGCGTACAGCCCCTGCACATTGGTCTCGCCCAGCAGGCCCGTGTTGACGCCGCCGCACGTGTAGTGCTGCGCCGGCACCACCGGGATGGGGTCAGCGGCGATGTCGATACCCAGGGTAAGGCAGCGCGCCGCGATGTTGGGGAAGTGGTGTAGCACCTCATCGCGAGGCTTGTGGCTGATGTCCAGCCACACGTGCTCGTTGCCCAGGCGCATCTGGTCGTGAATGGCGCGTGCCACCACGTCGCGCGGGGCCAGCTCCAGGCGCTCCTTGTCGTACGTCTCCATAAACCGCTCGCCGGCCTTGTTGAACAGCATACCGCCCTCGCCGCGGACGGCCTCGGTGATCAGGAAGGTGCTGCCCTCACCACCGGCGGGGTTGTACAGGCCAGTGGGGTGGAACTGCACGAACTCCATGTTGCTCACGTTGGCGTGCGCGCGGTAGGCCATAGCGATGCCGTCTCCGGTGGCGACGTGCGGGTTGGTGGTGTTGGGGTACACCTGACCAGCGCCACCGCTAGCCAGCAGCGTGGCCAGGCCCAGGAACCTGGACAGTGCAGAGCAGGAGGAAAAGCGGTGGCGGTGGTGAGTCCGGGCGCAACAACGAATCAAGACGATTAGGGGCGGACCAGGTGCGCGCCTAAAACAGTGAGTCCGCCAGACCTGCCAGACGCAGCAGCGCACCTGCTCATCGTGCCGGAACGCTGGTCCAGCACGTCGGCGCCGAAGCAGTGCAGCATACCACCATACTCGTCCACGACTAGGTCAACCGCCAGGTGGTGCTCATAGAAGTGGATGTTGCGGTGGCTCTTGGCGGACGTCAGCAGCGCGCGCTCGATCTCTGCGCCCGTCATATCCGCGGCGTGCACGATCCGGCGGTTGCTGTGGCCCCCCTCCTTGGTCAGGTGCAGGGAGCCATCGTTGTTGCGGGAGAACTCGGCGCCCAGCTCCACCAGCTCCAGCACGCGGGCGGGGCCCTCACGGCACACAACTTCCACGGCCCTGCGGCAGGAATGGACAGTAAGGTTCGCGTAAGTTTGAGATGATGATAGCTCAACAACGTGAGCTACGTGGACAATATCACTCTGAGGTTGCAGCCACAACGTGGCTCGCGGCTACGACCGAGGTTCAATCGAATTTAGGGTCTGTAGCCCCTCGACCCGGTCCAAATCCAGATCAGCAATGCGTGATGTAAACGATGCCACTTACTGAGGATCGTTCAAGAAGGCGCCAGCAACAATGGTGTCACGAACGTGATCAGCAACACTGTCGCTCTTGTCCAGCACAGCGCACACGCCTCCTTGCGCATACCGAGTGCAGCCCTCAGCAGCGTTGTCCTTGGTGATGATGGCAACCGTGCCATACTCTGCCACTTTCAGCGCGTACGTCAGGCCGGCGATGCCCGAGCCGATGACGAGGAAATCGTGTTGACGGACAGGCGGCGTGTTCTCGGGCGCGACACGCGCGGCCGGGGCGCCCGCCGGGCGTGGCTGGAACGCATCGGAGTTCACGTCAGCGCGGACGACGAAGCTGCGGGTGACCCGACGAGCGGCCACACCAGTGGGGCGCGCCACAGGTCGCCGAGCCGACTCGCTCAGGCCGACGCGGACCGGGGTAGCGGCGCGCAGGCGCTTACCCACAGCAGAGCGCTGAAGCGCGACTGCCATATTCAAATGTGGCTAGAGGCCACGTAGGACCTCGAAGGAGCGCTGCGAAGCTGTGGCTGATGGAAGCTCGGACGAAATCCCGAGATTCTTCGGGCTAGTAGGGCGGGCCCGCAGCTGCGGCGGCTTCTTGGACGCTAGAAAACTAAGCTAAGGATCAAGCAACGTGCAGCTGCACAGGCCACTTCTTGTTAAAAACCCACGAAGAACGGCCCGGTCGGCACTCCATTTGGTCTGTGTTTAGGTGCAGGGATGGTGAGAAGGCATTTGGTAGTGTATAGGCTATCCGCGTGTGTGCGTGTGGCAAGGAATGTTGTGGTGTAGAAAGTGACGGCGGTGTGCTTTTGAAGTCCCGAGATGAGCGAGATGAGGCCTTGGCCTACCTGCCCACTTTACGCTTTTTCCAATCAGTAGGCTTTGGCAGCCGCTATATGGCCAGCCTTGTGGGGCTGGGTAAGGAGCGAAGTTCGAAGGGCTGCTTGGGCTGACATAACCATCATCAAGTCGCGACGCCGTGACCGAGCGAGCGAACCCACCTGGACTCCGAGGCGCAATGTGTTCGGATTCACCTCGCAAGTGTTTGCATGGCGCTTACCTCCCGCCACAATGAACCCGTCCATTCGGCTTCCCGAACCCTAGTCGTGTGTGCCAGGTGTGGTCTGCCCTGCGCCAGCACAGCCCGAACCCTAGTTAGCATATTGGGACTGTCCCTTCTTGTAATGTGGCATTCGTATTGGTGCTAGCCTTTTCCATTTTGTGTAAGCCCCTGGTGTGCTCCTTTCTCAGCCAACCAGGGGTCCGAAACTGGCCGGCAGCCTGGCGCAGCTTCACCCTTTGCGCCAGGTAGCATACCCGGACTGGTTTCCATTCTCCGACGACGCACGCTATCACAGTGTTGCCGTATCGGCACCTCCCTCACCGCTGCCGCACAGCGTGCGACGGTGCAAAACAGGATATGAGGATAGGACACTCCGTCCCAGATGCAACATCGCAACCCACCGCAGGTTGGTGAGGGTTGGTGACCACCCAGTGACCCCCCGGGCATTCATACCTATTTAGACCATATGCAATTTGAGTTCATCTTGTGTAACATACGCATTTAGACACGGCTATCCCCTCATTCCCCTGCCACAGCACGTCGGCCGGGCCATCCCCGGTGGGGCAGATGGTGGCAATGACACTTAAAAGTGGCCTCTCACTCCCAAGGAAAACGTGGGATGCGCCCATGCCGCTGTCTGAGGCCGACAGTTCCGAAACTGCATCATCTAGCCGTCGTTTGTACGCATGTTATCCTGTCCGTCACCTTGTCTCCTACAGCCGGGGTCGGTTTGTACAGGCACCGCCCGCCACGTGTCCAGCCGTGTTCCGCTGTCAAGCACAAGCACAGCAGACACAGGACAACCACACCCCGTGCCATGCTATGCTCGCCGCAAAAGACTGCTGACCAGACAACAGCCGGGCCTCAAACTGTGCACTGGCGCCGCTTTTTTGGCGGCGCCGCGCTCTCCTCCTCCACGTGCATGCCCCCTCCGCTACGCACATGCACGCCGCCACTGCTGGGCCCAGGGCCGCTGCCGCCGCCGCCGCTGCCAAGCCCTGCGCCGCCGCCGCCGCGGCCAGGCCTTGCGCCGCCGCTGCCGTCACCAGGCCGTGCGCCGCTGCTGCCGCGGCCAGGGCTTGTACTGCCGCCGCCGCCGCCGCTTTGGCCGATTCGAAGCTGCCGCCTATTTGCAGTCAATAGGCTTCAAGTACTCCCATGCCGCACTCGCGCATTCTGCTAGTGTGGAGGTTGGTCGCCAGTCATGTGGTGCGTGAACGCGCAACACAGCGCATCCGGGACAGACGGAATCAGCCGCTAGCATCTGCCTACAGCGGCCTCGCATGAAGACGCATCGGACAACTCTCGGTTGACTTGAAGCAAGGCTGCCCCAAACGCCAGCAAACGGAGTAACATTACCGTCGTGCTGCCGGGCCATATTACTCGTTGCCCTCCTCCAGTATGTGCCATACCAGCTTTGTTGTATTCCGGAAGCCAAACACTCCGCGGAAGTATCTGTGCTGCAGGAACGCTGGGTACCTGTGTCGTGGGCCGACGCACTCACCCGATGCAGGGAGCAGGTGCGTGTTCGGTTGGGTGCATCCTCAATAGCCATCACCCCTGCCGCACCCTCGCCCCGGCCGCACGTACCAGTGCACGTCGTCGGCCCACATTTTGTCGAAAGGCACCTCCGCATGGTTGAACCATACCGGCGCCATCTCGTCCGTCTCCGTGGGCTCCCCGCGAAACCTTGAGGCACTGAACACTGAGGCAGGGCGACGCAGCAGGCCGTTGCCCCGCTTGAGGACGGCTATAGCAGCAATGCCAACAGGTGTGCCGCACAATTCTGCAGCTACCCGTGGCATTCCACCAGCCCAGAGACTTCCGGTGTGTGTGTGTGCGCGCGTGTGTGTGTGTGTGTGTGTGTGTGTGTGTGTGTGTGTGTGTGTGTGTGTGTGCGTGTGTTAAAGAGCACAAGCAAAACATTGCGCAAAGACCGGTGTGTGGATGTGTGTGTGTGTGTGTGTGTGTGTGTGTGTGTGTGTGTGTGTGTGTGTGTGCAATGAACTTGAGCTGCAAGCTTGCACTACCATGCGCCCTCAACTACCCAGGCTCACCGTGCACCTCCCAGGGCTGCGGGTTGTCATCGAACGTGAACACCAGCACGCCTGTACGGCCCATGCAGCAACAGAACAGCATGCCGGCGTTATTACACATGTACGCACGATGGATATCAGGCTATCACCACACGTGTTCGCAAAGAGGGCAAAGCTTGATTCAGGGACATACTCGCAAATGTGGCAGTGCCCAAATGTGCTCCAATAACCGGAAGTGCCCCAGCCTGCTTGGTACAGCTCTGCGCTGCCGGCGCCCTCGCATCCTGGCACCTGCAGCACTACACAGCTTGCCCACAGGCCACAGCTCACAGCCACCCGTTGCGCACCTGCTTCCTTCATGTCCTCCGCCGTGATGCAAGCCTCCTCCAGCAGCTGTGCGCGGGAGTAGATGTGTGAAGGGCGGCGGTCTTGCCATACACACCGCAAGCAACACAAAGTATGTGTCACATATCTTAGCGTTATGGCGCAGCTGTCACCCACGATGCTTTCATCACCGCCGCATTGGCCAGCAGCACGACATTACCTTACCTCGCGCTCTGCTGCCTGCCGCACCGTCTCTCCAGCCTCAACTTTCCCCCCGAACCCGTTGAAGTAGCCTGCGGGGCGCCGGTGTTGTACCCGGGGCATGGACATAGCGGCGTGGTGGGTTAGTTGAGGTCTACAAGACCGGACATGGCCCATCACCGGGGCGACACCAGGGCAGCTTCTACAGTATGTAGCCCATGACAGGGCAGCTGACAGCTGCCCACATCGCACCTTCACCAAAGCCGCGCTTCTTTCTCCCCAGTAGTACCCGTGAGCCATCGTTGATGATGACAAGCTGTGTGAGTTGAATGCAGCAAACACATACCGTCAAGCAGCAGGGCCGGAATCAGTATTGCACACTAACAGAGCACGCATAACACCACGCCGCGCAGACCTCGCCCCAACTGCAGTGCCTGGCTTGCCCGATTGGAAGCCTTGAGGTTAGCTCCTATATCGCGTTGCAACTTACAGTAAGCAGTTTGTTAGGCTGAGGGCCCTCCAGGTTGGCTCGGATGAAGGGTGGCACCACTGACGCGTGCCGCTTCAGGACGCCGGACACCCACGGCGCCCGGAAGCTGCACATGATAGAGCCTAGCCGCGAGCCCGCTAGTTTGAAGGGGATTGAGCCGTGATGTCAATCGCTTTAACCAAAAAACACTGAACCTGTCCGGCGTTCACGAATAGATGGCGGGATTGTGCTACGGTTATATTGTTTATTACCCTTTTGAGCTCGTCTCAATGGTGCAAAAGTCAAGCACAACAGGGATCATTGTGCTACAGTATTGCGGTCCACGAACTGCGAATGCATGAGGTTGCATCATACCGCCTGGCGCTTTGCCATTCCATTTGCACAAGGTCCATGAGCTTCCTGGCTCGTTTGGACCAATCTACGAGCATGAACTTGTAACATCAAAAGCACAAGACAATTTATGATGTTCCAAATGACAATATTTCAGCTCATAACTTAGCTGGATTGATGTACCCACGCGTTTATGGTTTAGACGTGTTTGGCCATCTTCCCGAGGCTGTCACGGCCGCTGCGCGCGCTCTTCCTTTTCTGTAGTTGACCATGGATCTGAATGCTGGCACGCTACTGGGCAAGTCCGGCGTGGAGCCAGCCCTGGAGGCCTGGTGCTTCCTGGCGACGTGGGCGATGATAGGCACGGCGGTGCCTGTCTTCCTAGCCCTCATCGCCGGCATCACTGCGCCGTATGGGCGATACGTCAGGTCGGGCTGGGGCATCTTCTTGAACGCCCGCGTCGCGTGGCTGGTAAGTTGCATGGCCCCTGGGTCGCGTGCTCGTATGTGGCACGTTTTTGGCTTCCGCTTCGCGCCTGTGACCCAATCCTTTGCCTGCCAGGCGTCCTCCAACGTGCTGACGTTTAGTGGGGGCGCCGGACACTCAATGCATTGACCGGGTGCATGTTGCATGCCAGGGTAACCATGCCCATGCCCTGACTGAGCGCGCCTGCTTTCGCTATCTGCCCCGCCTGTGTGCGCAGACACAAGAGATACCCTCCCTCATAGTCTTCGTCGTCATGCTGTTGTTGTTTTCGACTCCTGACAGCTTCCTGCAGCACCCGCTCAGCGCTCGCACGGTCCTATCTGGCGCGTTCTGCGCCCACTACGTCTACCGCTCAATTGTGTTCCCCTTCATCATCCGCGGCGGCAAGCCCACGCCCTTGAGTGTGTGGGCCATGAGCTTTGTGTTCTGCATTTGGAACGGGTTCATCCAGGTGAGCAACGGCCGTGAGTGAGGACGCTGGCTGCATCAGCTGGTCTATCAGACGGGCCAGGCCAGGCAATCGCGTCAGGCGAGATGAAGGGGGCGCACAATCACATGGGGACGAAACAGCGGGGGCTGGGCTACCAGCTTGGCTGTGGGATGTAGGCAAGCACGGCACGCGCAGCAGCTGTGTAGGGGAAAAGTTCAGGGTACTAATAGGGCAGACAGTGAACACGCGCGACACGTTACTTTCGGGGCCCTGAGGCATACAGGTGGCCTGTGGTCTTGTGCAACGTGGGGTACGATGCGTGCGTACTATGCAGCAAGTTTACCTGCGTGCTGGGTTCTGAGGCTTTCGCGCAGTGCTCCTGGAATTAAGATATAGACAACATTTCCTTGGTGGCTGCCGGGTGAGATTTGGGGCAGCTCACTCAAGTAGCACCCCTGGTTTTGTGACTTGCCCAAATGCGGAAGGACGGGATCTCGCCCAAAGAAAGCACGCAATAAGTGCCATGGATAGCTCCAACAATCATTCTAAATATACTTGAAGACATATGGATAGCGTTTTGAGGATTTGATGCTCGTTTCATGTTAGGTCGTGCGGGGGGGGGGGCAGGCGGAGCTGGTAAGTGCGTGTCGAGGGCGGGGTCGGGGTTTTCTCGGACCAGTTGCATGATACAGCACCACAGATTCTGTTATTGACGTGCTTTACGAAACTAGTGCAAACCGTGCCGATGGCCAATGGGCACCCCCCCCCCCCCACGCCGACGCTGCATCAGTGCTAACGGTATGCCTCTTTCACCTCGCACTCCCAACCCCTTCAGACCCCCTTAAGGGGCCTAGGAACCGGAGCGCGTGCGAAGCAATGCATCATGTACAGAGTTATGTGCAGAAATTGCGTGCGCTGTGTAATGCCACAGGTCACCTGTAAGTCCGGCCTGCCTTCTGACCGCTTGCCACCCCACGTGGCGTCCACATCTACGCCCTGACTGCAGGGATGGTGCTTCGCCCGCCAGATGACGTCTGACACGCCCGTGTGGAACCCACGTGTAATGGTAGGCCTGGCGGTGTGGCTGTTCGGCTGGCTGAATGTGATGCGCGCCGACCTCATACTCATCAACCTGCGCAAACCTGGAGAGTCCGGGTACAAGATCCCGCACGGGGGCATGTTCAACTTCGTGTCAGCGGGCAATTACGCGTCAGAGATTTGTGAGTGGAGCGGTTTCGCGCTGGCAGCCGGCACCCTGCCAGCAGCCGCGTTTGCGATGTTTGCATTCTGTAATTTGTCACCGCGGGGGCACCACCACCATCGCTGGTACCGGGAGAAGTTCAAGGGGGAGTACCCCGCGTCGCGGCGGGCGGTGATACCGTTCGTATGGTGATGCGCCGCGCTGCTGCGCTTTCTGCACTCCATGGGCGCACGCCAACGGCGCGTTTGCTTTTGCGGTTGCAGCCTGTGATGGTTTTGCGCTGATGGGGCCCTACGTTGGCAGAGGCTGCTGAGAATTATTGCAGTGAAGCTACTGACGGTGAAGCAATTTATACAAGGCGTTGCGGAGAAAAACTGTAGTGCATGCAGAAGTGCACTTGGCACCTGCTGTGTAATCATACCTGCCGGTTCACCGTTCACGGGTTTGCCGCTTGAGGTCTGAACCGGTCTGAAACGGTCTCAAACCATTACAACTGTGATTCTTCCAGGGCCCAGGTGCTCCTCGTCACAGATGGTGCATGGCATCAAGTGGCCAGTAGCCGGCAGCCGCATGGGAGACGCCGCCAGACAGAAGCCAGACACACCCCGCACACAGTGAGAAGCAGCTCCAAGCACAATGCCCAGCAGGTAGCGAAGGCGGGCCCCCACACGTAACAAGTGTTCCCCGGTCACAGGAAAAGGGGCTGAGCCCCTCCACAGTCTGAGGCCGAACAACCTCATCGCCCGGACATAGCCGGGGTCGGTTTCAACAGGCACATAGCCAAACCGGTGCCTAGCAATCGCGATGCCACAGCAGAGCCAACCGCAGCCAGACGCAGCACAGTTGTCAACAGCCGCACTACTTGTCATGCCGCTACGCATGCCCTGCCAGCCCCTTTTTGCAGACGCACCACGCAGGCCCAGGGGCAATCCTGGGGCAATGCTGGGGGGCTTCGCCCCCGCTGGATCGCTACGCTCGGGGGACAGCACACGTAACAAGGAGGTGGCTGCCTTAGGGAGGCAGGAAAAGGGCTGATCCCGGGTCGTTATCAACCCAGCCACCTTGACGCGGGCGCCTACTAAGCACACGCCTCTATGTTGGGGGCCTTTGGCATCCCCGCAAATCCGGACGTGGCCGGTTGGGTGGGGTGCATAGTCCGTGCTAACCCGCAGCTAACAAACTAGTCACGTCACTCGCCGCCAATCGACACGTGCACCCTCAGCCCCACGCCCTGCTAGCGCCGTTCAGGCTCTCAGCCCGGCCCCGCCGCCGCCGGCGGCCATGGCGGCCGCTGCAGCTTGGTCGGCCGCTCGAAGCCCATCAGCTTCAGCAGGAGGAGCACACGGATCACGTTGGCGGCGGAGACGTCGCGGTTCTGGGGATGGGGAACAGGGAGGAAGAAGAGAGCGCACATGAGCTGTCCCAACCGTCAACCTGTCAATCAATCCGTCCCCAGTGCCCAGCCGTCCCCGCACATGCACGGTCCTCACCCAGGTCGTCAAGCAGTCGTTGCAGACTTTGACCGACCGCCAGGGCCGCTGCCCCTCCTTCAGCCCCCCAAGCCGCTTGATGGCCATCTCCTGACACCCGCAGTTGTAGCAGGTCTGCATGGTCGGGAGGGTGGGAGGGAGGGGGGCCACACAAGGGCTTCCGCTAAAGCCAGGCATAAACCCAGCGGCCCACCCACCCACCGGCAATTGCAATCCCACTCAACCCACCCACCTTGGAGGTCTTGTATTCATCGATGATGAACACATGCTTGGCGTAGCGCTCACGGAGCAGCTTGATGAGCCGCCCCGTCGGCGCGCGCCCGCCCCTGACGGAGATGGGGGAGCCGCCCTTCCCTCCCTGGAAGGCCCACGAACCCCACCTCACCACCATCTCCTCCTTGGGCCTGCCGCCCGTGAGCTGCTTGGCGACGCGGTGGAGCGCGCGGTCGCGCTGGATGAACGCAGCCCAGCGCTTTCGGCGGAAGGTGGAGAAGTGGTAGTGCCACAGCACGTGCACCGCGCCCCGGGGCCCCGCCTCTGCCGGCCCCGCCGCCTCCGCCTGCCCCGCCGCCTGCCCCGCCGCCGGCCCTGCCGCCCCACTGGCGAAGAGGTAGCGCAGGCGCTCTTCAAACCGGGCCGCCGACGCGGTCGCCGCCGTGGGGATGCCGCCGACGTACGCCTGCAGGGCTGGCGCAAGCTGTGGGCGGTTTGGCTGGAGTCGTTCCAGGCCTGACATGTGCCGCCAGTGGCCCATGCTCATAAGGAATCGGCCCCGCTTCTGGCGCCGCACACGTAAACATATGTTGTGCCTCCTCGGCAACCGCATCCAATGACTGCTGCCGTATCCTGTTAGGCTCACGTTGTCGCCTGCCCGCACAATCCAAGGCCGAGTCCTGCGCCAGGGGCATCCCTGTGCCGCGTCATTGCAGCGACGCTGTAGCGCGGCCTGCGGCTCCCTTCGAAAGATACAGAATAATATCATTTCCATGCATCGACCCTGCGCTACCAATGCAGAAGTCAGTATACGCCCGAAAAGGAGACAGAACCAAGGCCAAGTGCCAGTCGCAACTCCCCTGGACACCCACCCCCACGAGCCACCCCATGCACCGCGGTACAATTATTCAACTTCAAGTCAAAGGCGAAGTGAGTCAAAGCATATAATATGAATAGCGCTCTTTCAACACTCTCAACTGCCCATTACACTTTATCACCCGCGCTTGATCATGCTCTTCAGCTTGTTAAACAAACCCCCACTGTGTGGACCCGGGGCCTGTGCGCCGCTGCTGCTGCTGTTCGGATCGGCGCTGCGGGCGCCCTCCCCGGAACCCAGGCGTGGCGTGGAGTCCACACTAACGCCCGGCAGAGCGGTGCCTTTACGGCCTGTGCAGGACAAAGCCAGTGCGCGAAGTAAGTACCATGGCGCCCTTAATCATGCACACGAAGCAGAACGTGCACGGAGCGGTACCGGTGGGCATTGGAAGGCAGTTGGGCTTCCAGCCCACCTGCCCTTCAATACTGGCAGGCCAAATCCGCATCATCTTCTGCGACGCACCTGCTGCGCTGAAGCTCTTGGAGCTGCCGGCAACCAGCTGGCGGGAGCCGCTGGCACCTCCGTTAGTGCTGCCGCCATTGGTCCCGTCAGGCCGAATGGCTGACGCCTGCGTGCACCACAGCATAACCACGCCAGCTCAGTACGCAACAGTGCCCATAACGCCAAGCCACGTCCCCGAGCAAGTCAGCTGCCCCCTGTGTCCCTTTCACGGCCGGTTAGGCGTCGAGTGAGCGTGCGGCTGCAGTATGCGCACTTACCGTTGGAAGGGACGCTGACTGCCAGCCGGATCCGCGGATTTGAGCGAGCAAGTCATCTGCATGCATCGCGTACAGCACGAATTAGATATCAGGAACGCTGACGAGGTGCATGGCGGGCCGCATCTCATTTCCCGTAATTCAGGTCGTACGCGCCACCCTCCTGTGCTCGGCCCGCTTTGCCCAGCCAGTCTCCCTCCCCGCCCGCGCCAGAGTCACTGCTCACCCGCAGCGCCGCAGCCCACATTTGGCCTGGCCAGGAAGGACTTTGCGCGCAGGCTCTGCAGCATGCTGCGCGGTGCCGCCAGGCCGGCGTCGTCGTCCGTCACGTCTTCCACCGTCACCTGGTGACCCGGACCCTTGAGCACGTTCATGCAGGGGTGGCGCTCCTGCGCCAGCATGTGTATCGACCGCGAGGACTGCTCCGAGCGCATGCGTTTCAGCATGGCCACCGGGTCCATCTCCTGCATGACGGCGGCTGCGGGGATGCCCTTGCGGGAGCTGCCGCCTACCCCGCCGCCCAGGCGAGAGGCGGCGCGGATGCCCTCCGACGTGTCCAACACGGAGGACGACACCGCCTTCTTCAGCACCGGCGTGCGCGCCTGCCTAGGGGACAACTGGCTGCCGTCGGCGATGCCCACGCCCCTTACAAAGGAGCCTGCAACGTGAACGCCGCCGTCGTCCTCCTCGTCGTCTTCCTCGCTGTCGCTGACGAACTCCTCCACTTCCTCGTGTTTGGGTGCGCTCATCACGCGCACTTCAGATCTCGCCTCAGACCGCGCTTTCGGAATGCTGGACGCGCTCAGGTGGGACATATTCTGAAGAGGGGAGAGGGACGCATGCCGCAAAGCAATTAGTGGCAGCGGCTGGTAAGCCTGCTTTGTTGACAGGTGGCCGTCGCACCACACAGCACAAAACCGTTACTTGCATGTGAGGCCTGTGAGAAATGACTGCTCCTGTGCCCCTGCGCTGATTTCCGGTATGGCAGCACGGGAAATGGACTAGCAGGCACTCACCCGGTAGTGATGGTCCACCGCTGATGTGAGGATATCATTATGGTGGATGGCCGGGATGAACGTCCCCTTCTTCTCGCGTACACGAACCTACATGTCGTTTTGTAAGCGCAGGAAGATGGGTTCATTCAGCATGTCAGCAAGCTGAAACGCAAGAAATGCGCCGGCTTGCATAGGCCGCTGGCCGCCGTTCCCAGTACCGCACCACACTCCCCATCGTGCCCATCCCTAAGCACTCAGGCGACCCATGGGACGCAGACCTTGCCAAGCTCTTGTTCTTCCCAAATATGCAACCACTCTCCACTGTAACCTCTCCGCGCGCAAGAACGTATCGCAGGCGGCACCGTCCGGGTGCCAACTCCACCGTGGGCCCCCCCAGCACCCTGTGAAGACACACCCTACGACCGCCCCTACCCAACCACGCCTTCTAACTACCAACAACGCCGAAGCCACAGGCACCTGGAGGTACCACGGCATGTTGATAAAGCCATCTTGCTTACCGCTTGGAACTCCAAAGCAGCAAATGCTTTATTTCCACTCACACCAGGAACAATTAAGGGGTTCGTGGCATCTATAGAGCGCCGTGTACACGAGTCTGAGTCCATGTCGGCCCCCGTGCTGCCGCTCGTGTCTCGCTCAGCGTAATAACAGATTACAAAGGCGGTTACACTAGTCTCTTGACATATCCAAGACGTCGGGGCTGAATGACTTACTGTACCCCTTGTTTATGGTGTGCCAACGAGCCAGACAGTACTACTACTGCATAGTTACAAAACGGACACATTGGTGGTGGTGAAGCTGGTGGGAACTGATTGAGGTTTGAGTTGGCTCCCATGTGAAAAATCCAGTTGCATGGATTTGAAGCTGAGTCCCTAATCCCTATGTATAAACTTGTAGCCCTAGAGCATCCTAGTCGCTTAACATTTCGACAACACAAAACAGAAGCTTCCGCCATGGCGCTACTGGGGGCAGCTCCAGCCTTGCGCGTATCACCGTCAGCGATACAGCCGGTCACAGCGGGTAAGTCTTGTGGACTCTGTTAGCTGCTTATGCGCACATGGGGCCAGCTAGCACCAGAAGTGCAAGGGAAAGGGAGGACCATCTGCCGAATAGCAGGCTGTCTCTGCGCTGAGCTTTCCCTGTCTGCGCTTGCTTATTTGCAGTGCTGACGGACGTCATTAATAGTGGGCGTGTCACAGAATCCCCTCAGCAATTGTCTTCCGGCGCAGTCAGCAGCAGCAAGCAGAGGGGCCTGGCCCGCTCCGCCGCTTCACCTCTGAAGTTGGTCGTCGCCACGGACGCTGTGCTGGAACATTTCTCGCAGCTGCAGCTTACGCCGCAGCCGGCTGCTACCCAGCCGCCTGGAACCGCATCACCTCTGACTGGTTTCAGCTTCCAAACTCCTGCTTCTGTTGCCTCCAACTTCACCGGCTTCCTGACGCATCCACAGCGCACGCCGGAGGAGCGAGTGCTGCGGCTTTTCGCTGACGAGGATCCCGATGCTGAGGAGCCGGCAGCGGCAGAGTTTGGGAGTCCCTCCAGTAGCTTCCACCGCCGCATGGAGCAGGTCATCAACCCTGTGCCGGGCCAGGGCACGCTCGCCAACAGTGCCACGGCGAAACAGGCTCCCAGCGACAGCAGCACAGTGGCCGTGCTAGGCGCGCGCACGCCAGTCGGTACTGTGACCCGCCAGCCCGTGTTCGCTGCAGACGGTGAAGAGGATAGCAGCGACGACGAGATCGACCTCGCGGAGCTCGTGCGGATGGGTGTCTCGCCGGCGAGCATCAGTAGCTGCTGTCGCACTCCAGTCACGCCTGCGGAGGTGCTGCACACGCTCATTAGCCCTGGGGAGGCGGTGGGCACCGGAGCGGATGCCGACCTTGGAGCTCTGCGATCCCCTTGAGTCACTGAGTGGCTGACTTCTATGCCAGCGTGGGGTGGCGCTAGACGGCGTGGTGTGGGTTCGGCTAGTGGTCAAGGAGGGAGCGGTTATCATTTTCGGTGGCGGCGGCGCAGGGCTTGGCGGCGGCGGCGGTAGCAGCCCTGGGCCCAGCAGTGGCGGCATGCATGTGCGTAGCGGAGGGAGCAGGCAAGGCCAAGTGGAGGAGGAGAGCGCGGCGCCGCCCAGGAAGCGGCGCCAGTGCGCAGGTTGAGGCCCGGCCGGTGTCTGGTTAGCAGTCTTTGCTGGCGAGCATAGCATGGCACGGGGTGTAGTTGCCCTGTGTCTGCTGGGCTTGTGCTGGACAGCGGGACACGGCTGGACACATGGCAGGCGGTGCCCGTACAAATTGACCCCGGCTATGTCCGAGATAAGGTAGACGCTTGCAGCCTCAGACGGGAGACGTGGCGTGGGCGCAGCCCACGTTACCCATGAGAGTTAACCCATTTCCTTGTCAAAAATGCCGTGCCGTCTAGGTTCGTGGTGTGAGTAGCTGTCGTGCCTGCGAGGTTGGGTCTGGCCCCAATACACTGTTCTAGGTATCTCGTACTAGGCGTAGATTGAACAAATTGTTGCTTCATGTGGGAACGCGGTGGTGGCGAGAGCCCTGGGTACCCCGGTTGTGACACAGTCTGCTGTAGGGTGACCTGTTTGCCACATGGTGACAATCAATGGGACTGGCTTTAGTCGACCACGCTCCGGGTTCGCTTGAGGCTTTGTATTGCATCACATCATAACGTGCAGATCTTTGGTCGAGAGGGCTGAGCACGATTCCTACCTCCCGCACCTCACGGCACACAAGCTTGATTCCAAGGCATGCTATCAGTAGTTAGTCGCGGGCATAACTTGTCCGCGCCTGGAGGTGCGCGTGCGGGGTGCACAATCAATTTGTTCGACTGTAGGGTTACAGCATGCTTGCACATCTGTTGGACGTCATTGTGCAGGCAGATCTGGCACTACCGTACTGCATACTGCATAGAATTCGCTTATCATGTACGGGTTAATGTGCTGCACTGTTTGCAAGACGAGGTGGTGAGGAAAGCAAGTAGCACATAGGACCATAGATGGAGGCACGTAGCGCATGTAGGGGAAGCCACGCTCTGGACCTGTTCATAGAATCAATCGTAGGGCTCATGAGGCGTGTTGGATGGCGCCTACTTGCGACGCGTGCTGTACATCGTGCCGTCGCTTTGGGGTGGAGGAGCACCCGAGCCAGGTGGAGTAGCACCCGCACCCCTGACCCCCGCCTTGAAAGGAGTGCGAGGCGAGGCATATGAGCAGTGCTGCTGTAATCTCTGTTAGCAAGCCGGACAGCGAAAGGGTAATCATGTTTTTTTAAGTGTAGACAATTGATGGCGACTGTGGCGACTCGTTGCGAGGTAAAGAGCCCTAGGTAGTGGTTCGCGGACCGCGGTGGGGCTGGCATGCCCTGCGTAGCGGCATGACAACTTGACAAGTAGTGCCGCTGTTGACAACTGTGCTGCGTCTGGCTGCGGTTGGCTCTGCTGGGCATCGCGATTGCTATGCACCTGGTTTGGCTATGTGCCTGTGGAAACCGACCCCGGCTATGTCCGGGCGATGAGGTTGTTCGGTCTTAGACTGTGGAGGGGCTCAGCCCCTTTTCCCGTGACCGGGGAACACTTGTTAAGTGTAGGCACGGAACTGCTGCTTGTAATGTTGCATTCATGGAGGACATGTTGCCATCGAAGTGGCAGTGAAACGCTGGCACCAAGCAAACCCCGACACGGTGCGAGAATTATCAGCTGTATGGGCGGCATGTTAGTAGACTGCTGGGGCTGTGCAGGGCTAGCTGCGCGGCGGCCATGGCTGGCATGCGGCCTGCGCAGCAGGGCTTGCATCTTCCAGGGGTAGGCCGCCGCCGCTGATGAGAAGGCCCTAACCACGTCTCGCATCATCCAGGGGCCCCAAAATACCTAGTTGTTAGCGTTTGGGGGGCTCCGCACCCCCCCCCTCCCACCCCCCCCACCCCGGAAAGGGGTAGTTGCGAGATTCGGGGGCCGTATGCAGCCCCATGCGGCGAGAATGCACGCCGGGAAATGCACAATCTTTCTTGCCTGAGGCCTACATTGGGGGCAATTTCTTGCCGCTCCCCGAAGATGCAAGCCCTGCCTCAGCTACGCCTGACCCCTGCTGCTATCCTGCTATCCTGCCATACAGTCCGCATTACCGTATTGCAGTATACGGTACGCGCGTCGTCGCAACCCCCATCTGCCTTCCTTACACGCGCATAGGCGCGTTCGCGTTGGAGACACGCGCCGCTCGCTGTGCCGGAACCAGGGGGGCATGCGGTCCAAGTTTTGGTGATCGTGGACGTGAGTGGCTCGTTTGGCTGTGACCGCACTGTCGGTATAGCGCGCGAGGCACGTGTAGGTGTTGCGCAGCCGCAGAGAGTTTTACTGTGCTCCCCATGAAGTGCTCCTTTGTAGATACAGGACTACAGGGGAAGTACCAAGTATTGTGGTTGCAGGCGATCCAGGCGTGCGTGGCAACTGCGTGCCCTGCGAGTGACGCAGGTGGCTGAGAGACGATTTGGGAATGGCCTGTGCGCCCGAGGAAGCCACGGGGAGGGTTTGGGGCAGGCCATGCTCGGTACAGTCGGGGTCTTCATCCGCAAACTTGCTGTTGCACCCTTTACAATTATTGTAGTTGTCAACACGTCATACGTTCCGATCGTTGCCTTGCCGCTCTTTGAGTAAAGGTCCACGAAGCAACATGATGCTTATGCAGCGTAGCTCCGTTCGCCCGGCCGGTGGCCGCGGTCGCCGTGCTCTGACTGTCCGCTCAGTTGCGGCTGCAGCTCCTGCGACAAAGTCGGTCTCTGGAACGATGAACGCACTGAAGGCGAAGGGAAAGTAGGTCCCAATCCAGCAAACCAGTCGCGAATTTTTGATCTTACATTGCAAATAGCGACTTGGATGTCACACGGGCTTGACCCACTAAGGCTGAGGGAAATTGCTCGGCGGCGATGCTTCCTTGCAGGGTCGCCTTTATCCCCTTCATCTGCGCTGGTGACCCCGACCTGGACACCACTTCCCTGGCGCTGCGCAAGCTGGATGAGGTTGGCGCGGACGTGATTGAGCTTGGCGTGCCCTACTCGGTGCGTGTGCGGGCTGGGCTCGCCTCCCGAACGGCCGGGAGTCGCAGGCCGTTTCAGCCTAGGGGCGCCCCTGGACCCAGAGCTGGATTCGAGTCCGGTGAACGCTGCCACACAACTTGTAGTGCAGGAGATCGCTTGTTGCGGCATATGGGAAGCGGGGTCCGTGTGCGGGCACGGCGCACCGTGAACGGGTGGACGGGTGGACGGGCAACGCAGCTAGCAGATCCGGGCGTCGCCTTGCGGCAAGGGCCATACCATACTGCGGCAGTCAGCGCAACATCTCCGCTAGATGAGTCTGCAACCACCAGGGAGGCTCTCCTGACGCCCTTACCCGGGGCGCTATCCGCGCTCATCGCATCCCTTGCGCAGGACCCCCTGGCTGACGGCCCTGTCATTCAGGGCGCTGCTACCCGCGCGCTTGATAAGCACACCACGCTCGACAAGGTGATCGAGATGGTGCGCCGCACCGCACCTGCGATGAAGGCGCCGCTGGTTATGTTCACCTACTACAACCCCATCATGCGGAAGGGCCTGGACAACTTCGCCCGCACCATCAAGGAGGCTGGCGCTGCAGGTGCGTGGGAGGCTCGGCCTCTCGGCGGATGCATACGGTATAGAACCTATGTGTTATGGGACGAGAGCAGCAGTGCGCGTCTGTACAACTCAGCACGCGGCTGTAGCTAAGTAGATACGGCTCCGGTGGGTAAGACAGGTGCGACCGCAGATCACCCTGGCTTCGGACCTGGCGCTGCCGTCCCTGCTGACCGCTCCCAAACGTTTCCCTGCGACAGGCCTGCTGGTGCCCGACCTGCCTCTGGAGGAGACCGTGTCAGTGCGCGCAGCGTGCGAGAAGGCGGGCATTGAGCTGGTGCTGCTGGCCACGCCCACGACGCCGCAGGCGCGCATGCGGGCCATCGCCCAGGCCAGCCAGGGCTTCGTGTACCTGGTGTCGGTGACCGGCGTGACGGGCATGAAGGAGCAGGTGTCGGGCCGCGTGGAGGGGTTGGTGTCGGAGCTCAAGGCCGTCACGGACAAGCCGGTGAGGGCCGCGATGAGGGCGCATCCGAAAGGGAGCCTGTGTGCAGGATGGGCCAGGCCCGCTGATTGAGCTGCGCCGGGGGCGATGGCAATGCGATTCCCAAACCGGGGCAGTTGGACTGCAGAGGGAGGGCCTTGCTCCTCATAGCAACAAGCTTGCAGATATGGGCATGTTGGTCATCGTCCCGGTCGGTACCCGGTAACCTTGCCGACGTCGCGTATAGCGCTGTAGCAGATAGCGCCGATTGGCGCTCTCGCGTTAGCGGGGGCTGGGAACCCTGAAAATTGCGGCAGGCTAAGTGTGAAGCGTGCGAACATGGAGTGGCTTGCAGGGATGGGCCTCGCCGCGTCGCTGTTCAGCCTCCCAAGTGTCATGCGGCCTTGTGACCCATCTCGGTGTCGCGCCTCTGGATGTGACCGCAGGTGTGCGTCGGCTTTGGTGTGTCTCGCGCGGAGCACGCCAAGCAGATCGTTTCGTGGGGCGCCGATGGTGTCATCTGCGGCAGTGCGCTGGTGAAGGCGCTGGGCGAGGCCAGCTCTCCGGTAAGTGAGAGTTAGGACACGGGGTCAGCCTTGCAACCGCTGCATGATCGCAACGGGTGCCGGGGAACGCAGGTGCAAGGTTGCGGACACAAAAAGCAGTCAGACTGGCTGTTCAGGCAGCACATTACTACAACATAGGGGACACCCGGAACCAGGCTTCACCACTTCGGAATTGGGGGTTTGTGTGTGCCTTCTGCCATGCACCCGCAGGCTGAGGGCCTCCAAGCTATGGAGAAGCTGGCGCGCGAGCTGCGGGCGGCCACTCCGTAGGCAGGGCGTTGACCGGCTGCAATTGCCATGACTTGACTCGTGATTGACCTGCGCATGCTTAAGCGGAGCAACAGGGAATGAACCAATGACTGTCGACAGGATGGAGAGGCAAGCAAGCGAACGATGTGTGTGTTTCTGTGTATGACAGTCCCTATGAGCAAGGGACGGAGTGGAGGAACGGGCTAAGAGCTGACTAAGACCCGCATGTATGGCCGTGGATAAGGATTCATACTATCAGCGTACGGATACGTGGTGGCGGTCCTGCAGGCGACGGGGTGCTGTGAGCAAAAACGGTTGTGGTGTGCTGGCATGTGCTGTCCTCTTGCCAGAGCTGTGAGCAAAAACGGCTGTGGTGTGCTGGCATGTGCTGTCCTGTTGCCAGAGCAGGCAGATGCTACCCATGCGGAGTGCACAATGTAACGGTTTCGGTATTGGCACAGCGCAGCGCAAGACCATGTGCATCCCCCTGAGCATCTCTTGTAGAATTGAGAGCAAAATGCGAGCCGTACGGTCGGGGTGCGGAACTTCGGACTGAGCACTGTCGAAGCTATCCACACGACGAAGGGAGGTGGTCCCCGTAAAAGCACGGGAGAAGTGGGCCGAGCCCACAGCCCCACACAATGTCTACCGTCTGAGGCCCGTTTCCGTGGTCTCCTCCTCCACGTTGCCTTGCCCGTCTGCTCCGCACATGGGCACATCAGTCACCAGGATCTGCACCCGTGCCGCCACCATTACCCGGCTCGGCGCCGCTGCCGCCACGCATTCCCACCAGGCTCGGGGCTGCCGCCACCACTAGGCCGGGGCCGCCGCCACCACCGGCCTGTATTGCCGCAGATTTCGCGCGTTACCCACAGCAAATAAAAAATCCCTCGGGCCCCTTCCCAGTCCGCATGATGTGCCTTTGCTCGTAAGTTTGGAATGCCCGCGGCATTCAGCGCGGCGTGGAAGCGTATAGGGGTATCGGATGGGCGGTGCCGTGAACGAAGTGCCTCAGTGCACGCGCGTTGGTCGAGTCCCCACAGGTTAGGAGATTTGGCCCATGCGCCGGTGCACTCAGTCAAGCCTCCAGCCTTACGTCAGCGCTGGCACGCTGTCCGTTGCCCCTGCGCGGAGACGTCGCGCTTGGGCGTGCTGGCCAGGGGAAACGTCCTGCCGTGCCGCCCTTCCACTGCCGACAGTGGCACTGACTTCGCCTGAACTTCAAGCAAACACTTCGAGATCACGAAACTGCAGAGCTTTCGCGTTGCGCTAAGCCCGGCCTGGCGCCCACGGCGCAGGACATTCACTACTCAGCTATGCAGTTACTTATGAACTCAAGCTACAAGCAGATTCTACTATGTTAGCGGTATCTGGAACGGTAATGCATCACAGAACCGGGGCGCTTGGAGAACATCCCTCGCGCACAGCGTCATATCGCCCGCGCCTGTCCGTGTAAGTAGCCGCTCTTACAGCTGGTGTTTTGTTTGTTCCAAAATCTGAGACACCGGCCAGTTTGGCAGGCCTGTGTCCAACTTGCATGGAAATGGCCCATCAGAGGCGGAGTCTCAAGGGCCGTCGCTTTCCTTGCACTCCCTCTTTCTTTGTGCCCACACAGTCACCATGCCGCCGAAGTTTGACCCCAGTGATGTGGTGGAGGTGTGCGTGCGTGTGACCGGTGGTGAGGTGGGTGCCGCCTCCTCGCTGGCCCCTAAGATTGGTCCGCTGGGTCTGTCCCCCAAGAAGATTGGTGAGGACATCGCTAAGGAGACCCTGAAGGACTGGAAGGGCCTGCGCATCACCGTCAAGCTCACTGTCCAGAACCGTCAGGCGAAGATTTCGGTCATTCCCTCGGCGGCCGCGCTGGTCATCAAGGCCCTGAAGGAGCCCGCCCGCGACCGCAAGAAGGTACTACCGTGGGACACGTTTGGCGCCTAGCAGCGGGGATTTAAGGGCAAGAAAGCCGCCGGCATCACCATGGTCGCCGCCGGGCCGGCGCCCTGCATAAATGGCCGCTTCATAAATACCAGTGCAAGCACGGCTGTTAAAAATGCTATCCAGGCTGCCTAATAGAGGGTTGGGCGGGACAGAAGGGCGTCGTCTTGGGGCACCGAGCGCATTCGGCTCACCGCGAACACGGTTTCTGCCTCGCAGGAGAAGAACATCAAGCACACTGGCAGCGTGACGATGTCGGACATCATCGAGATTGCCCGCGTCATGCGGCCGCGCAGCTGCGCCAAGGACCTGGCGAACGGCTGCAAGGAGATCCTGGGGACAGCCGTGTCGGTCGGCTGCAAGGTGGACGGCAAGGACCCCCGCGACGTCATCTCCGCCGTGAGTCCTTGTCGGGCTTGGGGGCATGCGCGGGGCTGGATTTCGGCGGGCCATACCGCGTGGGGGTGAGGCCGCGCGGGGAGGAGGGGGCTTTGTGGGCTAGCACCAAACCAGCTGAGCAGGCGCGACGCGTCGCTCCGCAGCAGCGGTGATGGCCCCCGCACCGGCAGCTGTTGTGTCGGCAGTTGCGGCGTGGCAACGGGGCGGCATCTGCAGGAGTGCTGAACAGCGGCTGCGGGCCATTTCGGGGTCGCCAGCAGGCAGCAGAGCTGGACGGAATGGAACAGGCGCTCATTACCGCTGCGCCGCCAAACACAGCAGCTGCGCCACGAGCTGCAGCAGCTCGCCGTGGTGCATGCTAGGAGGCGCCAGCTGCCCGGGGCGGAGTCGGGCCGGCGGGTGCGAGCAGCAGTACCTATGAGGTAGCAGCATGAAAGCGGGGCGGCACTCCGCGCGGGCGGGCAGTCGGGCAATACGTGCATGCCACTTTCGTACGTTGCAGCAGCTGCACTCGGAGTGCTGAGGCTCTGGCGCGTCCTTACGTTTAGGCGGAGGCAGGGTAGCACACGACCTGCTCTCAGCCTGGGGAGACGCTGCGCGGCTGCTGCGGGTTCCGGCGCAGCCATTGCTCGCGATCAGCGCAGTGGTGCTGCCAGGTCCCTACATCTGGCGGCCCGCTGACGCCCAGCGGAGAATGGTGGCAGCGTGGAAGCTATGGCTATGGAAACGACGTGTCACAGGCGAGCGGCGGATTGCCACAGCAATGGCACTATTCAGCAGCAGCAGCAGCAGCGTGCACGCAGCAGCATACCTGTACGGTGGAGCAGTTCAGCAGCTGACGCAGGGGCTGGGTGCCGGCTCCCTTTCCTATGTTGGCGGAAAGCTCCTAACGCGCTGCCCTTCTGTATGTGCCTCGAACGCGCCCTGCAGATCGACGACGGCGCCATCGAGATCCCCGACGCTTAAGCGCGGGGCGTGTTGCAGCGGCAGGGAAGAGCAGCTGATGATGATCAAGGGTGTGCTGTAACGTCTGTGCGAAGTAAATGCGCCTCTCTTCCTGGGACTGGGGTGCAGAGCGGAGTAGATTCAGCCTCAGCAGCGGGGGCGGGGGCAGCCGGCAGCAGATTCAGAGCTGCACGAGCAGAGGAGCAGCAGTCGGCGCTACGTCATGGGCGCGTCTCTGTCAGCGTGGCAGCAGGAGTTCAGCTGACAGAATGCCTCGAGTGCTGCCAGCGGCCGGGAGAGCCGGACATTGCACATGTCAGTGCTTGCTACGCGAACTGCTGGCGGGCGAGCAATACGAACTGGTGCGTGGGGTCGGGAGCAAAGTATCCATGGCACGTTGACGGCGAATTCGGTTTTCTCGGGGAGACACCAATCATTCATAGCAAACAACGCAAAGTACGTGTTTGGGAATGCACCTGTTAGGAAACCGCATACCCAGTGCAAGTACTACAGCAGCCCACAGCAGCAACAAATATTCAGCGCTTGTCAGAGCTCAGCCTCAGGCAGGCATCTGAACCTTTCGCCGGTGAGTTCCTGGCACGTGTGCATGTCCGTGCCGTTCTCCTCTTACCGCACCTATCCTTGCTGTCCTCCTGTTGCTCTTCCTAATGCACGATGCCGCCACACGTGCCTAACCCACTAATCCCTACTGCTAGTGCATCTGCGTGCCTTGCTAGCTTCCAATCAATAGCTATGGACGGCGGAGCGTGTGCCCCTACGTGGACCCGACTTCGCAACATCCGCTACAGTCATGCACCTTCGGACTGCAAATGCGCAGGCGGTCCGCAACGCGCGATGGCCGGCCCCATGCAGCTTCTTAGAGCGGACGGAGAGCAACAGGGGGCGGCAGCCAGGCGGTGCTCAGGCGTGGCCCATGAGGATGTCCGACATGTGGCCGCGCGCCCGGTTGACCTGGTAGCTGCTGCGAGCGGCGAAGAAGCTGGCCTTGGACTCGGGCGTCGGCGCGGCGGCGGCGGCCCGCTGCGGCGCGGCGGGGCGCTCGGTGCTCAGCTGCGGAGCAGACCAGAAGGAGGGTCAGCGTCAGCGAGCGCTGTGGACAGAGTGCTACGATTTGATTCATGGTGTCAGGGGGTCGCACAGCCTGGGCGACCCGTCGCACGTGCAGTGCTGTGGCGTGAGAGCTAGTTTGTGCCTGTGCGGAACACGCCTCCAGTAGTGGAGCCCTCCGCACCTTGTACTCTGCGGGGCAGATGCCGCCCGAGTGGCGGTACCGCACCACGTCGTCGTGTGCGGCACGGCTGAGGTCGTAGCCGGTGCGGGACAGAGTCTTCTTGCCGACCAGCACGCACGCGGGCGCCGTGCTGGGGCGCCCGGTGTTGACGAACACGTCTGCGGAAGAATGAGAACGAGGCATGATGGGCTTGAAAACTAAGGCGGAAGACTATTGTTTCTCGCTACGATGGCAGTGCCAGTATGGGAGCCGTGCCGATGTGTGCGACTGAAGACGAGGTAGTGGGGCGGGCTCACCCCGGCGTGCCGTGGACACAAGGGCGTATTGGTGCTCCTCCTCCGGTCGGTTGGACGCCGGCACCATGCCGAAGACGCGGTCCGTGCGGTACGCCGGCGCGGCAGTCCCTGGCCGCTTCATGGGCTTGTGCTGTGGTGACTGCAAGCATAAAGAACAGCGCAGCACCGATTAGTAAAAAGGCCGTGTGGACTGCAGGCCGGAGCTGCCTGACTTTGTACATACTTCAAAGCTTTGCGAGAGCGTTTGGATGATTTAATGAAGGGAAACATGCAGGCACGCCATCCCGTGTAAGCGCGCACTCGAACCGAATTGCTCCCTGCGCCATGTTTGCTCACCTCCACGGCCACCGACACACCGCCGCCCATGAGATTACCGAGGTACGAGCGCTCCGACAGCCGCAGGCCCACCGGCTTGGCAGCGGACTCGGGAACAGTGGAGCTCATGTTGTGGTTGAGCACCGTGTTCCTGCGAAATTTTCACAGCAAAAGGGGTTGGCGGAATGCAGGACTCGCCGAGATAGGTGGGTGGGCGTGTGATCGCCGCGGGTGAGCGGAAGTGCCCTGAAGTGCCGAAGTGCACTGGGCCAGCTTGCTACTGCTGCGGCTGTATTGCCCTCATGTCCCCAGCCCTCATATGATTTCCTAGATGCATCTCACTCACATTTGGCTTTTGAAGCTGGAGGACGGCACGAAGTGCTTGGACGTGCGGAACTCCCACTCCCGCTCATCCGGTGGTGGGGCACCCTTCCCTTTCGCAGGACGGACCAGGTTGCGCGTGGCGTTGAGCAGCCCAGCCCCGTCGGCAGGCGGCGTCTGCGCATGGATGAGGGAGCAAATCGATTAAGCACTCATGTCGTAGCATATGTAACGATCTGTGCTCGCGGGTACTTGCTCCCAACTATCACTGCAGGGCAGGGGCGGGGTTCCCCTGCCTCAGGGAAAGGGCACCCCGCGCACTCAAGTCGGACCCTGTCATACCTGCAGGCCTTTCCGCAGCCTCCTTGGAACATACTCTATCGAAGAGCGCACTGGCTCGTAATGGGCAACAGCGTCTGCGAAACACGCAGACAGAGCACAGGGCATCACTACCTGCAGCGACTTCCTGACGCTTTTTACTCCAGCCGCAAGTCCCGATACGTAAACGTTGCGGAGAACGCCAGCCACGCACGCATTTCTGGATTTGGGTGCAAGCGCCATTTCAATTGAAGGCTGAGCTCGCGCTCACGGCCGGGAGGACCACGTACCAGCGCGAGGCGAGTTCGGCATCTATCAGACTTGCAGGCAATTGCAGAGGTGATATATGCGCGAGCGCCTTCTTGCGCACCGATTGGCTACTGTGGGTTCTTGAAGTGTTGTGCAAATAAGCGTAATTATGTAAAGCGGTGAAGTTTAATTCATGCTCAGTAGAAGGCTGACGGACCTCGAAGGCCGGGCGCACGTACGGCCGAGTTGCAACTGGCACAATCACTCAGTAACTCTCGTCACGCAGCTCTTCGAAAGTAACAGCAGAGCACCCTATAAGTGAGCGTGACCGTTCCTGCTTGTGGGTATTGGTTGAGGCTGGCAAGGCTTGGATAACACATCTCTGGCCGTGAAGATGTTTCAATGGCGGGAATTGCTTTCTGCCTCCTTGCTGGCCCCTGACTTTGGCCTCGCTGGGTCTATCCCTCAGGGTTATAGGCGAGGACACAGCTACGGGGGTCCCGAACGACTGGAAGGGCCGGCGTGTCACTGTCAGGCGCCACCACTCAACACGCCCGATACACACAATGGCCTCCAGGGCCGTCACCTCAGATATTTTCAAGCCATCCGCAGCTCCCTTCCATGCATATGGCTGCTGCCATGTGCACACTGAATAAAGGCTCCTGGGTTATCAGCTCCGGACATAGTCCAAGCACATTCCCTTCGCCCCTCGTAATAGTTCCGGCGGCAGCGCCTTTTTCGGGCCCACGTGAGGTCGAGGTGTCTGCTTGTCCTCGTGCCAAATGCCACGCACCATGCCTTCCCCACCTCCGACTGTAACATGTCGGCACTCTGCTTGTTGTGTTGTGCAGCCGCACCACAGCCATGCGGTCATGTCCCCGCTGCAACCTTACAGTCAGCCCATAGCTGCTCACTTCTTGCCCTTCTTCGCCCCCTTGGCGTCCTTCACTGTTTCGCCGCGGGCAATGCGCTCCCGCTCCATTTTGGCCAGGTACATGGGGTTCTCCTGGTAGGGGGGATAGGCACGGACGAGGTGTACACACTTCAACCGCACCGTGGCTGGGGGCAAGCCATGATGTGAATCTCGTACCACGACCATGCCAAGTTGACAACGGCTCGCCCTACACATGCCCAATCCACTTGGTCACGGGCGCGATCCACTGCCAGCCACCGATGCAGCTGTCAATTTTGCGGATCGGGGCTCCACAGACGGCTTTGCGACTTGCAAGCGCACCAGGCCCCCTGGTACTGGCGAGAGTACCTTGTCACTGAGATGCCCGTGGCCCATCGCCTGCAGCTGACTGTGCCCTGTGCCGGCGGCGCCGTTTTATAGCTGCATCTTATCATCCTGAGCATACCCCACAGCGCTGTGTCGGTGTGGTGGTTCTCCCCTTGCACTGCGCGCATACCAGTACCAGTGTCCATGCACCCTACACACTCACCTCTAGGTCATCAACGTCGGCGTTCGCCGGTGTCAATGACAGCACTTGCTGGTTTAGTGCTGGCGTGTTGGCACCCTCTATCCGTGCCTTGAGCTGCCCGTTCTGTGTGGGCAGAGGGCTCCGTATGGGTCAGCACTGTGCAGTGTATGGCGGTCGGCTCGGCTACGTGCAGCCATTCATCATTCCAGTACAGGCACCAATGACTCCATCCCGTTCCGTGCAAGGACCCGGGATGAACAGGCGAATGCCTGCATCATCCGACCTCAATCCCTGACGCCCGTAAGTCTGCCCCTGCGAGTTGCCTACGCTGACAGCGACCGGGCATAGCACGTACCCTGTAGAGCAGGAACAGCGGCTCCGACTTCCCTCGATGCTCCTTAGCGGTTTCAAGGAAGTTGCACTTCTCAGCGCACACCTATATTCGCAAGGCCGCTGTTCAGTTGCTGCTGTGACTGGAATGGGCGGCAGGGCATGTGCAGAACGGCCAGGGTTTGGACGCGGGGGGGCAGGGGCTCACCGTGAGGAACAGCAGTGCGTTCTCGTCGTCCTTGTCCAGGCGAATTCTCCGGAACGTGGGTAGTACACTCTTGCAAGGCCCACACCACTCCGAGAAAATCTCCACCACTGCAAATGTGCCCCCACAGCGCAAGGTTGGTCGTCAAACACAGCTTCGATGGCGCGGCACATGCCGAGGCCTACCTTTCAGCCCCTTGCCAGCAAGCCGAGTCTCCAGGTCTGCATCTGTATCGATAGAGTACTGCACTGGCGGAAGGCCCGCGGCCATGTTTGGCTTGTTTTACAGCAAGTTGGAAAGGCTTGAATTTCAGTATCAGTGGCTAAAACCTGTACCGTAACATACACCCGCAACATAACCCGAGCAAGCGAACTTGGAGTTGGGCTTTGTTTGCCGAATGAAAGTTGCATGGGTGCCAAGCTGACAGTTCTTCTCCGCTAATGTAGCTTTTCAGCATTATCTGGAGCTTTCATGCAATTTTCACTTGCTGCTAACAACGCTACGCCGGCTTGCTACACTGCACAGTAACAAAGTTTGCTTTCGCGGCTGCCTTGTCTTGCGCTTGTACCGAAAATGCGTCCGCTCACAGAAGAGGCAAGTTATTTTAGGTTCTGAAGTCAATTAATTGTTGCACAGCCGCCGTCGAGAGCCTGGCGGGCTGGCGTCGCGACGCTTCGGCCGCTAGTCTGTTATCGACGCGCTTTCGCTCCCTGTCATGCAGGAGACGAAAGCTGTGTTCGAGAAGCTTTACAAATTCATAGGCAAGAACATAAAGAACCTCATCGACCGGCCAAACGACCCGCACTGTTTCCGCCTGCACAAAAACAAGGTTTTCTATGTGAAGGAGAGGCTGATGAAGAAGGCCACAAACGTGAGCGACTGGGGTGACGCGGGGAAGCCGCGTAGGGCCTACGCGGCCCTTCGGCTTGCTCTTGGGTTTTGTGCACGCGTGCCTGCGGGGTGGCGTCGAGGGGGCCGTGAAGGTGTGCGTGCTCCTTGCTGTCGGCGTGTTGCGATTGCAGGTTACATGTATATGCTTCCGTGCTGTGCACTTGCAGGTTGCACGAGACAAGCTGGTGGCGCTGGGAACGTGCATCGGCAAGCTGACGCACACGGGGAAGTTCCGCCTGACCATTGGGGCGCTGGACCTCATTTCGCAATACGCGAAGTACAAGGTGAGCGATGGTGCGGCGTGACGGGCAGCAGCTATGAAGAACTCCGCAAGGGACAGGAAGGGCTAGACGTGTTAGTGAACGGGCTAGGAAATACAACCAGGGAGTGCACTGCACGCACCATCCCAGGGACGTGGAATGCACGCAATAGGACACGCGCAGTACAGACACTGCCGCATTCTGTTTGAGAAGCAAGCCAAGCAACGCATGAAGCCCGAGAACCTGCGCTCCCGCCGTTACGTTCCTGCGGACTGGAAGCACCTGCGCCGTGCTATGAATGCGGATGTTACAGAGGGGACAGTCCCAGCACCCGAAGACGCCGAGCCATCACGTGCTATGACTCTTGTCAGCGCCAGCCACGGGCCTGGGCTCGACGTCCCATCCGTTTTCCAGCCGAGCAGCATATGACGCCTGGCTCCTCGCATGTGTTTCAGCTGTCCTGTCACGCCCTGTGGCGCCCTGCACTGCTCCCCTCACGCCCGACAGATCTGGGTGAAGCCTTCCGCGGAGATGCAGTTCCTGTACGGCAACAACGTGCTCAAAAGCGGCCTGGCGCGCATCACCGAGAACACGCCCGCCTACACGGGTGTGGTCATCTACAACATGGCTGACATCCCGCTGGGCTTCGGCGTGACCGCCAAGTCCACCAACGAGTGCCGGAATCTGGACCCCAACGCCGTCGTCACCTTCCACCAGGCCGACTGCGGTGAGTGGGCAGCAGGGGAGGCAGGGTGCTGAAGGGATTGCACGTAGGCAGCGTTGTTTTGGGGCAGGTGGGATCGACGAAACGTCGCGGTTGTGCTTTTGGCGCTGACGGGCGGCACCTGTTTTCGCCCTACGCCTGCACTACCCGCAGGCGAGTTTCTGCGTGCCGAGGACGAGCTATAAATAGCCCTTGGCCTCACGGGCGCCCTGCTCGACCGGTTGGTCGTGAATAATGACATCCTGACCTAACCAACCCGGCTATGAGTGTGCAGCCGGCCGTTTGACCAAGTAATGTGGTAGTTGGAGTGACCGTGAGCGCAGGACGCGGGGCTTGGCCTTATTAGACGTGTGTATTGTCATGGGGTGACCCAGGTGATTATCTGTTTCAGGTGCAGTACCAACACATTGGCTCTCCGTGTGTGGATACCGCGTTGGCGAAAGCCGCGGATGGGGGCGTGCGCGCCCCGGTGGAGCCGAGCAATCCGGGTCCCAAGGCCAGGATAGCTTCTCTGTGCGGAGGTGGCAGTGATGGCGGCGGTGCGGGGCCCGGTGGCGGTAGCAGTGGCCCGCGGCCCATTGGCGACAGTGGCGGCGTATAGGGCCCGGCAGCGCTGAACCCAATGTTTGCAGCGGCTGGAGCTGGGTTCCACCAACAGCTTGTGCATGCGAAGCGAAGGCAGCGGGCAAGGAGAGGAGAGCGTGGTCCTGCGTGGTGCCGCCCAACACGCCGCCGGCACGCAGGTTTAGACCGGCCAGTGTCTGCTGAGGGGTCAGCGGGAGTGCTTAAAAGAGGCATGGCTACCTGGAAGCGCTGTGAATGGTTGCGCTTGGCCCTTGGACCAAATGCATTTGCGCGACTGCGGTGCATGTGAAGACCGGCCCCGCCTACCAGTAGGCGGGGGACATTAGCCTGTTCGGTGGACCTTCGGCCTCGGCCGTCTGGCGGTGTGATGGGGACCAGCCAACTGTTCTCGTCCTGTAACATGTTCGGGTGCAGGGACCGGATGCAAAGAAGCCCTGTCTGGGTGCTGCATGCTGTCATGACGTTGCCTGCACTACGGTTGACATCGAACGACGCCGTGAGAGCGGCAAGTTGTGACCGGGTCCTTCTTTTTAACGCACGGGCAAGGAGAGGAGAGCGTGGTGCCGCCCAACACGCCGCCGGCACGCAGGTTTAGACCGGCCAGGTTTAGACCGGCCAGTGTCTGCTGAGGGGTCAGCGGGAGTGCGCTCTCTTCTTCCTCCCCGTTCCCCATCCCCAGAACCGCGACGTCTCCGCCGCCAACGTGATCCGTGTGCTCCTCCTGCTGAAGCTGATGGGCTTCGAGCGGCCGACCAAGCTGCAGCGGCCGCCATGGCCGCCGGCGGCGGCGGGGCCGGGCTGAGAGCCTGAACGGCGCTAGCAGGGCGTGGGGCTGAGGGTGCACGTGTCGATTGGCGGCGAGTGACGTGACTAGTTTGTTAGCTGCGGGTTAGCACGGACTGTGCACCCCACCCAACCGGCCACGTCCGGATTTGCGGGGATGCCAAAGGCCCCCAACATAGAGGCGTGTGCTTAGTAGGCGCCCGCATCAAGGTGGCTGGGTTGATAACGACCCGGGAGGGGAGGGCTCAGCCCTTTTCCTGCCTCCCTAAGGCAGCCACCTCCTTGTTAACGCACATACCAGACCGCGCAGAAATGTAAACACGCTCACATTGAACTACAGACAAGTGTTCCCCGGTCACGGGAAAAGGGGCTGAGCCCCTCCACAGTCTGAGGCCGAACAACCTCATCGCCCGGACATAGCCGGGGTCGGTTTCCACAGGCACATAGCCAAATCAGGTGCCTAGCAATCGCGATGCCACAGCAGAGCCAACCGCAGCCAGACGCAGCACAGTTGTCAACAGCCGCACTACTTGTCATGCCGCTACGCATGCCCTGCCAGCCCCACCGCGGACCGCTACCTAGACACCAGCCGGCTCCTCAGCCTGCGCGCTTGCGCCGCTTCTTGGGCGACGCTGCGCTCTCCTCCTCTCCCCCGCTCTCCCCCGCTGCTGGCGCCGCCGCCGCCGGATGCGCTGAAGACTTACCGTACTGGCTGACGGGAGCCCGGACTGGATATGTGTAAGCGTCCAGCCCAGCACTGTCCGGCCTGTACGGTCGTTGCACGCTGCCCTTCAAGACTGCACCACGATTCCCGGGCGCTGCTGCGTGGTGCATCGTGCGGGCACTTGCAGGCTGCCAGTGGGTACGCGCGTGCACCGTGAAACCAAGGCAATCGAACCATATGTGGTTCTGTCATCGCCAATGACGCGGGTCGGCGGGTGAGCGCGCGGCTGGTCGAACGCCGGAGATACGGCACCGACAAGTTGCTGGCTGGCTGGAAGTTTGCTGACGCGCATTCCTCACGCAACGGCAGTGCAAGGCGAAACCAAGGCCAGCTATGTTACAGTGCCCTCCACGGGTGCGACAAGTGTGACAGAGCTTCTTGCAAGCCTCGACTGGCAACACCATTCCTGCCTATGTAATTGTACATTGTACAGTTCCGTGCTAACTACGACACCTAGATCAACAGCTGTTGCGCGCAGCCGCTACTTGCGCTTCGCCTGTTTGGCTTTCCCACTCTGCCCAACGTCCTGACCCTGCGCAGCTCGCTTCCCGCCAGCCGTCGCCGGCGTCTGGGGCTGCTGCTTGCCCTTCGCCGCCGGCGTTGTGCTGGGTGGCGCGGCGGTCACAGCCGCAGGCTGCTGCTGCTCCTTGCCGTGCGCCGCTCCGGGGCCATGGTGGGGCTTGTCCTTGTGCGACAGGAACTTGCTGGCCCACTCCTCGACAGGGCCCTTGACCAGCGGCTTGAGCTCCTTGGCCGCGGCAGCCTGCACCTCGGGCACGCCGCAGTGCAGCAGCGCCGCCAGCACCTTCTCCGCATGCGTGCCCACCCACTGCTTGCAACGCCCCTTGACCGCCCGCTCCCACAGCTGCTTGGCAAAGTTTGCCGCTGCGCCGCCGCTGCCGTCCTCCTCTTCCGCCGCCGCCAGCAGCAACCGCCGCAGCGCTCGGCTGGAGAAGAAGTTCAGGAACACGTGCTCGGCAGCCGCTGGCGCGGGCCCCGCAACCCCCGCCTCTACCTCCTCCTCGTCATCGCCGATGCCGGCGCCCGCTGCCTCCGCCACCTCCTCCGGGCTGCGCGCCGCGTCCTCCACCAGCGCCTCCTGCACCGCGCCCACGCCCGCCGCGTCCAGCTCCGCCAGCAGCCCGCCCTCGCCGCCGCGCGCCACCTCAACCACCAGCTCGCCGCCGTGCGGCGAGCGCACGAGCGCCGCCGCCGCACCCGCAACTACCGCCGTCAGTGCCGCCGACAGGCTCTTGGGCCCGCTGCCCAGCAGCTCACGCCGCCGCACCGCCGGGTCCTTCTTGCTGGAGCCTAGCACCCGCTCACCGCCCTCCTCAACGCCCTCCTCGCCGCCGCCGTCTTCGTCCGCGTCCTGGTCGGCTTGGTCCGCTCTCCCCTTGGCCTTGGGCTTGGCCTTGTCTGCCGCCTTGTCGCCGGCCACCTCACCGCCCTTCTTGCCAGCCTTGCCGGCCTTCTTGTCCTTCTTGGACGTAAACAGCTCGTCGCCGTCATCCTCCTCGCCGCCGTCGCCGCCCACATCGAAGTCAAGCACCTCATCCTGCAGAGAAAACGGGGGCGTGGGTGGATGAGCACTCACGCCAGCAAGTCGACTACGACTAAATGCAAGCCACCAAGGTATATGCAGCGCATACCAGTCTCTCGTCTGCATCTAAGGCGCAAACTTCACCAGCTATCAAGCAAATGCGCAAGCGCGGGGTGAGCATGCAAGGGGCGCCCCGAGCTCACCTCCTCGCCCTCCAGGTCTGTGACGGCCTTGCCGGTGCTGCCCTTGACGGTGCGCTGCGGCGGGTGCAGCATGTCGTAGATTGCGGGCGGGAAGTGCCGCCGGCTGTCGGGCGCCAGCAGCTGCATCAGCACACGCACAGCAGTGGCCTCGTGCACGCCCTCTGACAGCAGCTCCTGTAGGCCACAAGAGTTTGCGGAGCAGCGCAAGGTTAGGGGCACGCCTGGGACCAAGGGCGGGCACGTCGGGGCCGGACATGCGGTGGGTGGGAGCTGCGGTGGACGCAGCGGCATGGTGATGCGGAGGGTGCGAGGTGCAGCAGCGACGGATCTCAGACACGCCCTTGCGGACGCTTAATGTCGACACTCATCAACAGATTCAGACCGCCCGTCGACAAATGGTGTCATCAGCGACCGTGCTTTGCAGTGCAATATATGCGGAAACGCGACAGGCACATGCAACGCCAGATTGTCTGCTCTCAGACACGCCCTTGCGGACGCTTAATGTCGACACTCATCAAAAGATTCAGACCGCCCGTCGACAAATGGTGTCATCAGCGAACAGAACACTGGCCCATTGCTCCATGCGGTTGCGTGCAGCCTATGCACACGCTCCCAGTCGCCACTGAACCACCCGGACCACGTTCTCCCGCCAGGACCAGCTTCCACGCACCTTGAGCTCCGGCACGACGATCTTGCCGGTGAGCGCCGTGTCGTCCACGCAGCCCAGCGCCATGCAGAGCACCACGTGGCCCCACTCGTCCGCCGCCATCTTGGCCACGTGGCCCTTCATAGCCCTCACCACTTTCTTGCGGTCCTTGGGCGTGCCGTACCCCAGCACCATGCACGCCGCCGCCGCGCCCTCGTGCGTGTGCACCATGCGCAGCACGGCCTCGCCCGTGGACGACAGCGTCTCCACCGCTTCCTCCACCGTCATGCCCGTGCTGCACTCCAGGTAGTCCTTCACCAGCCTGCGCGGCAGCAAGGCAGGAAGCGAGGGCAGGGTGTGAGCATCGGGGCGTGACCTTGGTAAGAAAAGAAGTGTTGCGCAGTAGCGGTGGCGGAGCCCGGAGCCTGTGCAAGGAGAGGCAACGAGCGCCAGCGCGTGGCGATGTAGTGTGCGGCGCGGTGGTGTGTGCGCGTAGGCTCATGCATGAGCAGCGGAGGAGTCCTCAGCCCCGAAAGATGATATCTAATATTCATCAAGAAGGGGGGTACCGACCAAAGTTCCCCCTCAGACTGTTGGGACTAAATCCATGTCATCACCGAACTCCTTGCTTGCTGCATGCGGGTGAGCCCAAATGCGTGCATGGGCATGCGTGTGCGTGCGTGCGGCAACAAGCCTGCAAACTCTCAGCCCCGAAAGATGATATCTAATATTCATCAAGAAGGGGGGTACCGACCAAAGTTCCCCCTCAGACTGTTGGGACTAAATCCATGTCATCACCGAATCTGCAAGACTTGATGCTGTGTGCCATGCAGGGTGCAGCTTGTTCTGACTCTCAGCCCCGAAAGATGATATCTAATATTCATCAAGAAGGGGGGTACCGACCAAAGTTCCCCCTCAGACTGTTGGGACTAAGTCCTTGTCATCAGCGAGTCTCGAGTAGCGCAATGGCGTGCGATGCATGCTCGGCCATGCCAGTCGCCAAGCACATGCCATGCACCGGCCCAATGCAACGTGTCCTTCTTCCCATACCCCAATCCCTTGCGCATACCTGTGTGTGATGGGCGGGTGCACCAGCGCCTTCTCCATGATGGGGATGAGCGCCTTGGCGAAGTGCTGCAGGATGGCGCGCTTCTTGGCGGCCGGCGCGCCCGCCATCAGCTGCTGCAGACTGTGCAGGCGGCCCGCCTCGCCGGCCAGGCCGTCGAACAGCACGAACTCCTTGCCGTAGAACTCAGAGCACATGGCATTGCGGTCAGAGGTGCCCGCCACGTCATACAGGTCGGTGATGACGTCGGCGCCGTACGGCTGGCGCAGCAGCTGGGCCACATGGCCGCGGAACAGGCGCACGATACCTGCGCGCGAGCAAGAGGTAGGCACGGAGAGAAGCGGAGGAAGGCAGGTGTAAGCCGTTGGCGGCAGGGAAACGGGAGACTGCGAGAGAAGGCCGTGCCAGCGCCAGAAGCGCCGGGCGCGCTTGCGCATGCGTGTGCGCGCTGTCGCTCATGGAATGTCGGGATTAAAGAGGACCATCCGGACCGCAAGTTGGCACCGTCAGTGTGACATAGCCCGAGTGCTGTTCGCACGAACATGTACCGGTTGGGCCACAGGGGAGGCCACAAGCGGGTTTCTAATTTCGTGCGTGCGAAGTATTCGGCAAAGCGGACTGATCGCAGATAGGCGACGGATCCAAAGCAGCCGGAGCCAGAAGCGACATCGCGCGTCCACTGACGGGATGGACATTCGCGGGCCCATACAAGACGCCGCCCCGTCCCAGTTCGTCAACGCCCGAGCCCCTTCCCCGACCCCGTACCGTGCAGGAAACCATGTCGCTCCACTCACCCGGCACCTCGTCCTTCTTGGCTGTGTTGATGAGTTTGCGCACCAGGAAGTGGCCGTACTTGGACTTGGACAGCTCCACGATGTTGGCGCGCACCTCCTCCATCACCGCCTTGCGCTCGGTCTCGCCGCCGTGCTTGATGCAGAACTGGATCACGCGGCTGGCAGTGTGGTGGTTCACCAGCTCCAGCAGCTTACCCTTGACCTGGCGACGTTAAGACAACAGTGGGTATTGGACAAGCGTGTGAGTTTTGAGACATCGCAATGAAAGATGTGGGCGCAGCTTGCAGCGCCATCTAAGCATGATATGCGGATGACGTGCAGACGGCGGCGGCGGCGGGCGCCGCCGCCGCGCTGCCCCACAAACCACGGCACGCCCCCGTAGCGCACCTTCTTCAGGATATCATTGACCAGCTGCTTGCGCTCTGCGTCTGGCGTCTCCTTGGGGCGCAGCCGCTCCCACAGCAACACAGCATCCTGTAGGACGGAAACGACACAGGTTCAGCTTACGCACCCGGGACGGGAAGGCAGGGCCAATGTGTGCGCAATCTAGCGGCAACGCGCAGCCCAATAGCCCTGTCCTCTATGCCGGTCTCCCTCAAACTATACCTTACCTGGATGACCTCCCAGTTCTTCTTGTGCGCCAGCTTCTTCTCGCGGATGGTGGCGCGTTTCTCCTTCCTGGGCGAAGGGGTGGGCATGTCACCATTCGCACACCGACTTTCGGGACGGACCCGCCGTCGCTGTGCGCATGCCACGCTTCCAGTGCAAAGCAGCAAGCACTTACGATGATAGCTTCTTCAGTGGCTCCGACGCCTTCGGCTTGCCATTTTCCGCCCGGAACTTCTTCGCCGGCCGCGCGGCGCCGCCAGCGGGCGCCGCCTCGCCTTTCCGCTTAGTGCCGGGGCTCTGCTTTGCAAAAGTTTTGCCACCCTTAGCAGGCTGCGCAGCCTTCACAGGCTTCGCCATGCTGCCCGAGTGTGCACGCGACGATGTGACTTCTTTCGCGCGACTGTAGGCGTCGGTGTGTGGTCAGATACGCATAATTATGATGTCATGGTCAAGAGTAGAATGGTTGATCCGACACAGGTATACACGAGCGAGCGAGTGAGCTTGTAAACTCTGGCAAAAGTTATTTGCGAATGGGCGCCCATTGGTCAGCCCCGGCTCTTAACCGATGATATGCCCGCTTACCTTGTCATGTTTTACATGTCAAAATGTTCCAATCGCTGCACCGGACCTCGCCTTGCTCTCTCACTAGGAAGAACGCGCTGCCCAGAAACATTGCGCTGCCAAGACTCCACACGAATAGCACGGCAGTCGAAGTCCATGAATCAGTATCACATATTGCAAGGAAACTAGGACATGGGGCTGTGACCGTGGCAGCGGTCGCCAGCCTGGTGCTTGGCGGTGTGCCTGCGGTGCACGCCACGGAAGTGGCGCCCAGTCAGGTGAGGAGGGACGCCGGCGCCGGCAAATACCCGGGCGCTTGACTGGGGGCAGACAGGATATATAAGCCCAAACGGCAGCAGTCAAGAAGCAGTGTACATCTATGGGGAATTGGATGTGGGGACATAGGCGGTGTGCATGGAAGGCCAGCCGCGGCAGCTGTGCGCCACCGTATCCATGCCGGAGGTTATGCAGTCTGCAACCTACAGTCGGTATGCAAGCACTGCTTGTATGTGTAACACCAGTCTTACGACCCTGCGCTCCGACTTGATTCTATCAGCACCGCGTGCCACGCCTGCTGCCCTCCCCTGCTGCCCCTCGCCAGTGCCTGGCGGCTGCAGTCACGCCCGTCACACCCAACCCGCTCGCGGACCTTGCAGCGGGCTTCTTTGGTGGCGGCGATGCCGACTCCACTCCCGCAGAGCGCGATCCAATCACGCCCTTCACCCTGTACGGCACGTCCTTCAAGAAGTACCTGATTGAGCAGCTGCAGGTGCGCTCGCTGCACCTGCAAGCCTTGGCCGCCCCTAGCCTAGCTCTTCCAGCCTCTGTCTATCCGGCCGGCTCACCCGCTCACCCGCTCCCGCTTGCTGCAGGGCGAGAAGGTGATATCCCGCAAGAAGGGCTTCACGGTGGACGCGTGTGTGGGCGCTGTGGATATCACCCAGGAGACGCCGCAGTTCCAGGGCCTGCCCACCGGCGATAAGGCGCTGTATGCCAAAGACCGAGTGTGCAAGTGCGTACATGCCACCTTGCGCGGTCAAGAGGGATGGGTTGAAGCGAAAGACAGAGGCTGGATGGAGTGCGAACTGGTCAGCACGGGCTAGGCAGGGAAGGCAGGAATGGGAGCTTTCGCACGGAGCGCGGGGTAAGCAGCTGCGCCTTGATGTGTATGCGGCCTGCTCACGGCATACTGCTTTATGTTTGCGCTTGTGTACGTGTGCGGGGACCGGCGACAGGAAGGCGGAGGGCCAGGAGCTGAAGGACGTGTGCCGTACCGCCTGCGAGTCCGCATGCAACGAGGCGATCGACCTCTACGCCAAGCAGGTGCGTGTCAGACTGTCAGCGCGTTTGCCTCACGGCACACCAGGGACAGTGAAGGGAGGGCACGCCGATGTGCTGTGAACACGTCGTGAATACCGCGCGCGTGCTCAAAAACGCCGCCCCGCGTGATTGCGGCTGCCGGCCCAGGTCAAGGAAGAGACCGGCTTCGCGCTTCTGGAGAGCGACAAGGCGCGGCTGGCCAAGGTGAGTGCCGTGGCATCGGTTCTGCGCTCGGATTGAGAATTAGTGTCTTGCTGGGGGTGGGCATCAGTATCTGGTCCTCAACTATGCATGTTTGAAGGCACCGGTATTTGCTCAAGGCGTAGATATGTAGCGTCGTGTGCAGTATCCATAGGCTGGAGCCCATGTGACCACTGGAACCCGCCTTCTCATTTGTTCCCCCCCCCCCCACTCAGAGCTGCTCTCGTAACTGCTCGTATGAGTGCATCAAGCCTGGCAAAGCGTTTGACTTCGTAAGTGGCGGGTATGGATATGTGGCCCTGCAGTATGCACACGTGGCGGTTGATGTTCAGTAGTAAGGTAGCAATACGCCCGCAACAGCACTGAGCCACAACCTGCCTCGGCACACGCACCTTACTGCATGCAGGTGATTCCGTACCGTCGGTGATAATACCAACGCCGCTAAACCCACTGCTGCTCTCGGACCGGGAACGTGTGCAAGGGGATAAGTGGATGGCACCTCTTGACGTGGGCACGATGGTGACGTTCTGTAATCTTTTGGCGCCCAGTGCTCCAGGGCGGCTACTGGGCCACGTCGGGGCATACGCAATCGTGGGGGTGTAAGGGCTCTGAGGCGGTAAGTGTGGAACATGCAGCGCGTAGTGGAAAGGCCTGCACGGACAAAGCGGTGCTCGACTCGAATTCCGGTGTGGACACAGCGTACGGAGAGGGGTTCGCCGCCGCTGGGTACCGGTATGTGTGTGCTGGTGCGGCGCCGACGTATCTGCGTCGCACCGCTGCAATTTTACAGTTTTATGCTCGCGCAGCTCCGTTAATATTGTAGCGCTGCGTATGATGGCATGCAGTTTTCCTCCCGCGTCACCTTTGGTTGCAAGGCTTGTACCATCTGTCCAGTGCGTTGTGTTTCCCAGGGTTGCACACCCTGCTTGCATTCTTGTATGCGAGGTGCGCACACACGCAGGCCGTGTGATTGCGGAGATGCAGATGTAGAAATCCAGCAGGGGGCCGTACGGGTGACCTTATGGTAATCAGTTTCGCTTTGGTATCGTCAGTCAGCTAGATGCTGCTAGGGTGCAGCTGGATGCGGCGGCTGGCACGGCGGAGGGATGCTGTGGGCTTAGGGCATTGGGCAGAGTGGCAGCTTGCATGCCCTGCTGTTGAACGTGTGCAGGGACGTCGGGGTGCAGGGAGCGGAGCGATAGGTCCGTAATGTGAGGAGCTAGATAGGTCGATCCTGTATCAGCGCTAGCCCTCTAACACCGTCTGAGTGGTCGTCTGTCCTAGGCGCAAGCTCAACACATTGTTCGCGTGTGGGGACGCCGCGTTGGCGAGAGCCACGGATGGCCCTAATACACCATGGGAGCACGTCGCACCCGTGGAGGCACTGTACAGACACCCGGTCAATGGAATCACTGGAATCACTGTAGCCTGAGGTTGCGGGTTGGGCTGCGCTTTTTAGGGACGTTGTAGCTTCGGTTCACGGATGTTCGAGAGTGAGTGTGGGCGGACGTGTGTGCGGGTGTGTCTGTCTGTGCGCGTGTGGGAAAGTGCAGCAGTGCACTCGTGGCTGTACTCACGTGCAGTTCCATGTCGAGGGTGTTGTGCGTATGCATGTCGTTGAGCCCGGTGGTAGTCCCCTGGATGAAGGTGCCGCGGACGTGCCACGGCGGCGGCTTGATGGCGGCGGTGGTGGCGGTGGCGGGCGGCGTTCAGACAGAGTTCAGACGTTAGGACCTGGACCGGCAGTGAACGCGGCGTTTGGAGTATTTAGTTGCGGAGAAACACGGAGACGCGGGGCTGCGGCGGCCAGTGCACTAGTGCAGTGTCCAGTGCGCCATCCCGCGATGGCTGTGCCGCCCCGTGCCGCCTGCGAGTGGTCGCGCTAGACATAGCACCAGGGTGGCAATAGGTTGGGGTGTTGGCGTGTTGCTGTTGGAGTCTTACAGCAGAAGGGGCGGCTCAAACCGCCGATTCTGATCGTCCTGTCCTTGGTGCCTAGGTCGGGGTGCCGGCGTCCCCATGCCTGGGGCCGCAGTGCCCCACTGTGCCCTGGAAGCGCCTGCTCTCGCACATGCTGTATCCTGAGACACCGTTGGGGAGGAAGGATTTATGGAATGCTACACTTGTACGCATTGCACCGGTGCCCGGCAAACCTGGCGCCACCCTTGGCACATGGGAGCTTGCATGGGAGGGTCGCCACCCAATCGACAGCCGAGCAGCCAGCGCGACAGACTGCCCGCCCGGTTACTGCTGGGTGAACAATATAGCAAAAGACATTGGAAATTGACCCCCGATAGTTGTTCGACCTGTTACATTGTGAATAAGTTGTTGTTCGGTCGAGGCCCCTCAGCTATGCTCACCTAGCTGCTGCTACTTCCAAGATGCAGCCCGTACCGATGCCGCCTGCGCTGCAGGCGGTTTCGCGACCTGTGCTGGAGGCAAGAAGCAATCGTTTGACGCGGAGTCTCGGTCTTCTGTTGGCTGCCGTGAGCTGACCTTCCAATCCGTTGCGTTACAGGAGTATGTGGGGGCCCGCGTTAAGCAGTTCAGCCGCGCTCTGGCGGGCGTGCTGCTGCCGAGCATAACTGAGCAGTCTTTCGAGTTTGCCTTCTCCCGCGCGACCCAGCTGCTGGGCCAAGCAGTTCATGAACCTGTTGGAGTATCAGACTCGTACGCACTACGCTTCACCCATCGCTGCAAGCAAGTCGGGCTTTGGGTGGGCATGTCGCAGGTGCTGGGCGTGGCGCAGCGCTGCAGTGAGCCGGGAATGGCTATGAGATTTTCGATTGTCTCCAGTTTACTGAGGGCATGGCCACATGGCTGTCTGCGCGCCGTGTGCAGATTCCTGGGGTGCATGCGCAAGGAGTGCGGGCTGTGCAAAAACAACCCGAACAAGAAGTGCCGCGAGGAGGACAACTTCGACGAGTGCTATGCGGATGGCCAGGTGGGGCTGGGCTGGCAGCGGGCACCGGCGGGTGAGCAGTTAGCCGCAGAGTTAGCCGGCGACACCCCACGGTTTCGGGGGCCGCGGTCCGGGGCTCTCCATGCATGGCTTGCTATTAGGGCGACTTTTGTGGCGTACGTGTCACCGTTTGTCAAAGTGTCGCTGCGATTTACAGTAGCGGTGTGGGGCTGACCAAGCAACACCAAACCGTATCGTGCCCGACCAATCGGAACCCCGTCACTGCAGATTCTCAAGTCCAAGTGCGAGTCGGACGTGTCGCTGGAGCTCATCAACCTGCGCACGGGACTGGCGGAGGCGCTGCCCAGCGTGGAGATTGCGGTGCGTGGGGCAGGGGGCCGGGGCGAACGAGGGCGCCAGGGGTGGTGTGTTGCATTTGCTACAGCCTGCAGGGTCCCGATGTTACCTGACATAATGGAGCTGTTGCTACACATGCAGGTCACGGTGGTGGATGGTGACTCGTACAGCGAGTCGGCGCCGGCCAATTACGGTCACGTGCGAGAGCTGCTGAAGAACGACGACGTGGGTCACTGCTCCGCGTCGTGCGCTGTTTCATTACCGCATGAGCGTGACGGCATTCCCAGAGCATCCATGCGACATGGTCCAGGCTTTGTTCATTTGCGTGGCATGGCAACTTGAGCTTCTACTGGGCGGCGGATCAACACGCTTCCCCGCGACCCCTCACAGGAGAGCATCCTACTGGGTGCCTACCAGGCGGGCAGCAAGACTGACCCGGACGGCCGCCTGTACCTGCGCATGACCGAAGGCCTGGTGAAGCTGCCGGATGTGTGCGTGACGGACAAAAATGACACGTTCCATTTCAACAACGAGACCTTTGGCACCTTCCGCCTTATGGCGAAGGCGGTGCGGAGGGAGTACGGGCGGCTGGTGGTGGTGGAGAACGTGCGCCCGACCGTGTCTGGCAAATTCATTGTGAGTACGAGGGCGCTCGGAGGAGAGCCATGGTGGGAGGGCATGGCTCCCCAACAAGGCCGGGTGTTCCTTATTACGGTCAATGGTGTAACTGGAAGCTCACGCAACGTGCCCAACACACCCCAACACAGGTCAAGACGCAGCGCGCGCTGAACGACTACCGCAAGTCGGAGTACCCGCACTACAAGGACGAGCTGACGAAGTTGAAACACATCGGCTCCATCACGGCGCAGCGCCTGCGTGAGATCCAGTCGCACTTGGACTGCCCGTACAGCAGCATCGAGACGGGTAAGGACGACGGAGCCGAAGCGGTCGCTCGACTCGTGCTTCCGATTACCATAGCTCGTTAACTTTGGTCTGCGACAGCAACCGCCTTGATGTTGTGCTGTCGCAGTGGAACAGCTGAAGCAGCTGATGCTGTTCGCGGACCAGAACCGGCAGGTGGAGAACAAGGTAAGCCATGGTCGCGGCCCGATCACTGGGACAAGCTGTTTACCGCCCACGGCAGGCAACCCAAGTTTGGCCCGCATGTAGTTCGACGTTGACCTCATGCCGTGTGCACCCTTCCCCCTCTCGCGCGCAGATGCTGGAGCTGCTTAACATGAAGGGCAAGCACAAGCACAAGTGGGACTACCTGCGAGAGGTGCTGGCGGAGCGGGTGGTGTACGACGACATGCTGCACCGGCTGTGGTACACGGACGAGTCCATGACGCAGGGCGTGCTGTTCGCGTGCAAGCAGGGCCAGGTCAACATGGAGCGGCCCATCGGTGAGCGGGTTCGGCATCGGGCCGCCTAATGTAGTCGTCATATGATGCTGGGCGAGTCGCCACAGCTACCCATGCCGCATGAGGGCACGGTTAGCTGAGCGCTTGACTGCAGCTCACACTGCACACGACCATTGGCTTCGTAGGCCTGGTGCAGCGCGGCCCCAACGGCCGGCTGATGGTCAACAGCAACCCCGCGGGCCCGGACGCGGAGCTGCTGAAGCAGTGGCGCCAGCTGGCTGAGGCGGACTGGTGCCGGCCCAACCACCGCAGCTGGGTGGCGGTGCAGGAGCAGCTGGAGATGGTGAACGGCAGTACCTCACTGCTCATCGGCGGCGGGTCCAGCATGTCCATGGCAGCAGGCACGCCCAGCATGTCCATGGCCGACGGCATGGATGAGGTGAGAGCCAGGCACGGCTTGGAAGGGCGAGGATGGCGAGGGTGCTCCCGAATGAAGCCTTGGAGGCGTAGATGCCTGACGTGGGTATGGGTGACTGGACGCCGGCGTCAACATGCATATGACATTGTGTGTCTCTCACACCCCCACGACAGGGGCTGCTGAAGCGCGGCAGCGTGGGTATGGCGCCGTCCATGATGAACGCCGTGAACGACGAGCGCCGCAGCCGCCGCTCCTCGGCGGTCAGCTACCCGCAAGTGCCCAACTCACCCAAACTGGAGCCTGGGATTATGGGAATGATGCAGGGGCAGCAGCAGCAGGGTGCCAGCAGCAGCTATGGAGACCTGCAGCACCAGGGCATGCTGGGGCCGATGGGCAGCGGCGCTGGCGGGCAGCCGCAGCAGCAGTTCCAGTTCTCGGGGCAGCGGAGCATGGCCACGCAGGCGCTCATCACCGCCGGCGGGCTGACGGCAGGCGACCTGATGCCTGACGTGTACCGCACGGCAAGCGCGCCCAACATGGGTGAGACGGAATTCCAACCTTTGCACACGGTGACGTGTGTATGGCAGTGTGGCTTAGTACGTCGGTATGCGGGGGGCTCTGCTTAAGAGTTTAGCTCTTGCAGCGCCTCATTGATTAAGACATGCCCGTGTGTATTCACGTCCTGCAGCCGCGTCATCGCCGTTGTACTCGCACAACAGCATTGACAGCCCCGGCAACAACAGCAACCTCATGGGCGCCGGCAGCGGGCCGAGCAGCAACATGGGCATGCCGGTCCCTGGGCCCGACGGCGTGCTGGGGCCTCCGCCGTCACGGCCAGCGCGCTACCGCCGGTTGTCGGCGGACGCAACCGCTGTGAGGCAGATGGCCATGATGCAGGCGGCCGGCGTGCCACAGCCGGAGATGTCCGCGGACCTGGTGGGTGGCGTTGCAAATGTACTTGGCGGCGGCACACTTCCTAGCTAACGGTATTGCTCAATCTAACATTATCTGGTCACACATACAGGGCAAGCGGTCGCGTAACTCGGCGCCGGGCCACCCAGCACTGGAGGAGCTGCAGCAGCAGATGCAGGGCCAGATGCAGCAAGGCCAGATGCAGATGCAGGGCCAGATGCAGGGCCAGCAGTCTCTGCAGGGACCGGGCGGAATGCAGGGGCAGGATATGGGGCAGATCAACATGACCAACCGGCACGCACTGTACCACTTCGAGAGTAAGTGCGAGGTATAAGAGTACAATCTGTTTGCAGTCCAGGGTTGATGACATGGCCAAGAGCACATACCAGGAGTACGGTGGTGAGCACGAGTCTAAGGCTGCCGTTTCCTGCGTGTTCCCGCAGGCCGTGGGCGCCACACGCCGCGCAGCCGCCTGAGCTCAGAGGTCAGCGACACGGTGGCAGCGAGCGCAATGGGCGCCGTGCTCGACACGTCCGACCTCGAAACCTTTATACAGCAGAATTTCACGTTCGCCACGGGTGATCCCACGTTCTCGGGCGCTCCCGCGGACCAGCCGTCCAACCTGATGGGGCCCATGGGCGGCGGCATGAACCCCGGCTCATCGAGCCTATCGGGGCCGCTCATGCACATGTCATTGCAGCAGCAACAGCAGCAGCCGGACCAGCTCACGGGCCAGATGCAGAACGCGCTCAACATCGGCGACCAGGCCGCGTCGCGCATGGGCGCGGTGGGGCCCTCGGGCTCAGGACTCATGAACATGGAGCCCGGCATGGCGCAGCAGCACCACATGCACCAGCAGCAGCACGGCATGGGGATGGGGATGGGGTCGATGGGCAACAGCGCCGCCGGCATTGGCATGAGCGGCACCAGCCTCGCGGGCGGCATGGGTGGCGGCAACGGCGGCGCGGGCATGCAGCAGGGGCGGTCGCTGCAGCACATGGACTCGGGCAGCATGTCCATGAACCCGGGCACCCGTGAGCTCAAGCGCTGCGAGAGCGACTCGTTCAAGCGCTTTCTGGCGGTGGGACTACCATTCTCCCCCATGGAGGCAACCCCGGAAGACCTGTTCGAGGGCTTGCGCCGGGACAGCGGCCCAATGGGCGAGTGAGGCACGCAGGACCATGGCGGAATCACGTATGAACAATAGACAACAGCTCCAGGCTGCATTGCCACGCTTGGGGAAAGGAATGACGTGATGACTTGGACAGTCAATCGGGGCTGCTAACTGACTAGCGGCATGCACTGTGTGAAGCGCGCGAGTTACTAATGGTGGGCAGCAGTGGGTTCTAAGCGCTGGCGTGCGGCAGGCACGGCGTATTCATTTTGGTTTGTCTCTATACGGTCGCATCAAGAAGGCTGGGGGGAGGGCGGTTTCCCTTCGGCCGGAGATGGTCCCTCTTGACCTGGGTGCTGGGCACCCTTGCTTGGTCAAACTGTCCCTTACTGTAGTGTCGCATACATACAGCACCCGCTGGAGCAAAGTTGGCCGGCATGATACAGTGCGATGTCGTGGAGTACAGCTGTTGAGGTGCAGATGGAAGAGGAGGTAAAGTGATGACACTGTTCGGTACGGGAGGAGTGGAGCTCCCATGGGAGCATTGGTGTGGAGGAGCATCGGTGCACTGGTGTAGATAACCGCCGTAAGCCTGTCAAAGGCCACTGGTAGGGTCCTGTAACGGGTGAAGCACTCTTCAAGCTCGGGTCATTCTTGTCAGTCTTACTTAGCAAGGGACCACCAGACATACCAGTAAGAGGGTAGTGATTGCCTTTGTTGCCACGGTGATGCTTCGTGGTCCCCTTCTGTACGGCGGCATCCGCCATTGCCTAGATATGGTCACGCATTCGGCCTGAGGTGAGCGCGTCCCTGCCGTCCCGCATGCGACGGCCGCGTCTTCCCTGTGCATGGCTGCGATGGGACGGGGTGAGGGGCTAACTTAGAACCAATCCCGTAAGGAAACAGTCGCGCTGCAAGGAGAAGCTGCAGCCGCATATGCGAGCTTGTGTGCATCACAGGATGAGGGGCAGGTTGGCGTAGTCCCGTAGTGTGGAGCGTACTCCCAGACTCCAATAACAAACGATTTGCAGCGTCAAGATAAGATGGCGCGGCTGGTATAACACGAGAGTTACTATGCCGAGACATCGCTGACTGAGCTGGATTGCTGGCAGGCAGGGAGTTTGCTCATTTGCTGATGCGCATTCCTCACGCTCCGGGCTCCCGGCCAGGCGATAGCACCAGACACGCGCACCGCAACGCCACACGCGTGAAGCAGGGGCGCAGCGCATCTGCAGGCGGGCGACCAGCGTCCAAGGATGAGCGCCGAAGAGCAATGCAGATAAAACGCAAACAGTGCAGCAAAGCCGGGTGACAGTCTGACAAGCAGGGGTACAAACAGGGCGCGGCAAGGCAGAAGTGGAGCCGGCATTGTACGACGAGTGGGCAAGCCGAATGCAAGTGCAAGACAAACACAATCGGAGTGACGGGAGTGTGAGGAAGCGCCGCCAGCTGGAATGTGGGAACCGTGACTGATGATAGTTCGTTGTGAGGCTGCGTCGCACGCCCTACGAACCGACTCACCGAGGGAGTTAGGTGAGAGTTTTGCTGGTAACGCACTACGGGAGGCGACGAGCTGTGAGCTATTCAGTAGCTGTGTTGCTTGTAGCAGAGCAGTGACAAGCAAGGAAGTTGTCAGAGGGACAGTGGAGGCTGGCATGGTGGGCGCAACTGGCACGGTCTGTAGCAGCTGCCGCGGAGCTCTTCCCTGTGCATGGCTATAACAGTGGCTTCTATGCCGCACGCTCGCAGGTGTGCGGTCACGTCTCCTCTCACTCTTCATCGCCCGCCTCTTGTGTGGTGGCACACAGGCACAGCCTATCACAGCTGCGGAGTGCTGCTCACTTGCTCAGCTTGACGTAGAAGCTGGGGCTAGCCGTGTGAAGCAGGAGCTGGGGCTATTCCCCCGCAGCTAGACCCGGGCTCACCCACGGGCGTAAGGTACCGTATGCTGCGGCAGGATTGATCATGGAATGCTGCCAGGGCCAAGATTCGTGTACTGGTGTTAAGTGTCAAGATGCATTGGCGGGCCTGTAAGCAAGATGCCGTACAGCTGGCTTTGTTTCAGGTGACCATACCTCTGGTGCTGCACGACCGCAGGTGCGCATTCCAGCTGCTGGATCCGGCATGGCGCATCACTGCAGCAGGCGGGCCAGGGCCCTGTGCGGGCAGCGCTTGGTGGCTGGACAGGTTGCTCAGTGGGGTGGTGCTGCGCTAGGTGCGGGGTACCGTATGGGTGGCCAGTGAACTGGAGGCATCAGGTGCGCACCGGTGCAGATCCGTGCTAACACGTTCCTTGCAATAACATGGCGCATGCACCTAGAAGCCCTGTCAGCCCGACACCCATGTGTGCCTTGCCTGACATCAATTGTGGCCGGCTCACGTTGTGGTTTCAGGATAAGGCAGCCACGCATAATGTCAACCCATGTAAGTGACATGGCGCTGCTGAGCACAGGCCGGAGCTTTGAGGCTGCTAGCCTTGGGGGGGGGAGGGGGGGAGGACACATGAAGACTGCATGAAGTCACCAGGCTCGTCGTGGCCGCCCAATGCGTTCACAGCCAGTGGGCTGACATACATTACATACATAATTGTGTAGGAAGACGATATGCTTTAGTCTTTCGCGCTAGCGACTGCAATCACATCTCCGAGGCCAAACACCTTTCTCAAAAATGGTAGACCTCACCCGTCCTATCGTGTGGTTCTATTTGCCAGTCACTATAACCTGGATCTGCTTTGTCATTTCGGTCGGCAATCCCCAATACTTCATTGACTACAACTGGCTATGGCTCTTGTTCCGGAGCATGTCCCCCTACTTCTGGTCGGCGCTTGGCGTGGCGCTGGCCGTAGGCATGTCCATTCTGGGCGCTGCCTGGTGAGCGATTCAGCGCAGGGCTCTGCGCCGCAGTGCTTGTCTTGGGTCCTGCAAGGCTCCTTCATTCTGTGACATATGAAGAGCGTAGCGTTGGAGGCTCATGGAGCTGGGAAGGCTTGGAACGTGCGGGCCTTGACCGAATCCCTCCGCTCTTCGTGCAGGGGCATCTTCATCACCGGGTCCTCGCTGGTTGGAGCGGCTATCCGTGTTCCTCGCATTACGTCTAAGAATTTGATCAGGTAGGAGAAATCATGGTGTTTCCTGCAGCTCCTTTCACTGCCAGGTTGTGCGGTGTTTGAGCGAGCTGGCTGCACCCTTCACCCCACAGCGTCATTTTCTGCGAGGCCGTGGCCATCTACGGCGTTATTGTGGCTATCATCCTTCAAACGAAAATTGAGCGCGTGGACCCGGTCGATGGCGTGTATGACAAGTACGCGCTGGCGGCAGGCTACTCGATCTTCGGCTCTGGTGTCACTTGCGGTTTCGCCAACCTGGTCTGCGGGTGAGCGTTGATGTGGGGGACTAGTAGGGCGGGCGCAGAGCGGGTGGGGTTGCCGGGGAGGCAGTCTGGGTGGTGCCGGCGCGGATGGACAGTCCGGATGGCGCTGGCGCAGATGGACTCAGGGGTGTGACTGCTGCGAACGCTTAAGGCGGCTACACGTGTAGGTCTAATGAGGCGGTTTTGCTGTGGTAGCATATGTTGGTTCAACAGGGATGCAGCCACGCAACTGCGCGTTGGCGGGTTGTCAACGCCGCGGCACGGACTGGTTCCGTGCCTACACCCAGAGTTTACGTTGCTAACCCTCGCACGTGCCCGTCCTCCCCTGCAGCATGTGCGTGGGCATTGTCGGCAGCAGCTGCGCCCTCTCGGATGCTCAGAACAGCACCCTCTTCGTGAAGATTCTGGTGGTGGAGATTTTCGGCAGCGCACTGGGGCTATTCGGCGTCATCATCGGCATCATCATGAGTGGTGGTGTGAAGTGGGCAGCGTAAAGATTAGCATGCTGGGGCCATGATGTATGTAACCTGTGTGTATATTGTGGGGGGGGGGCGGGGAGGGGTTCTGGGGATACGTTCCGCTCAGGGATTTGCATGGGGCAGACACCGTGGACCTGCGAGTGCGTATGTTGTCGGGTAACCAGCAAGGGGAAAGGGTGGTGTCTCCGTCCACGGAAAGGTGGGTGCGCCACGGATTGTTCTGGCGTAATTGCGCTATCGTCCAGCTTAGGGACGTGTTTTGGTGACGCTGGCTGTGACGTACCCACGAGGCGGGGCAGGGATTGGAGCGTGCGTTAGTTTGGCTGTGAGTGAATGAGATGACGAGAGACATGCGAGTGCGAGCGTGGCGTTGGGTCCGGAACGGTCATGGATAGGAAATGAAGTCCCGCATGGGAGCTGCACTGGATGTATCACAGTATCAGAGGTAATGAGCACGGTCCCCTAAGCCTGTGCATACCGTAGCGGTGACCTCGCTGCGCGCTGGCAGTTCGGTTGAGCATCCTGCTGTACGGTGGAGCAGCATCTGATGAGAGGGGAAGCCTGCCCTCGTCTCCTCCAACGGAAGACCCTACAGAGTGGCCAGTGCTGCCTGCCTGTGGTGCCCAGCGTTGCAAGGTCCCGGCGTCGTGAGTGTAATGGACCATGCGAAGTGGGCACGGAGGGGCAGACATGATGTGCATCAATTTCCCGGGCTCAGCATAGCGGAAATGAGCTGGTCGCGTAGTCAGCCGTAGTGGGCGTCGTTGGAGGCGGTGTCACGCAATGGCGGCGCTGCCACTCCCCCATTCATCTAAGAGTCTCCCAGCAGGAAGCGGCGAAGCGCCCGCTCTCCGGGTGCCCGGCCAAGCCTTTGCATAAGGCTCGGTGTCCGCTCAAGGAGACGAGGGAGCACTCGCGGCCACGTGCGCCTGCGCGGCTGTACCTGCTACATCATGGATCATGGACCCCCGTAACGTGTGGTCCAGCATAGCAGCAGCCAGGGTGACAAGCGACATGAGGGGACAACCTTTCTGGAGCCGCGCGGAAGGGGAACGACGCACCAATGCCTTGTCCCTTCTTGCTACGCATTTATGTGGGCACGGGTGGGAGCCACACACATCGGGACTACGCTTTCCTGCCCCTTGCCATGTTCCATCACGAGCGCGCGGAAGGGGAAGGCACGCGCCTGCATGGACTGACGATGCCCTTCTCGACACTGAGCCATCATATGGCGTGACGAGCATTATCATCTTACGAGCTTCTTTGCTACTGATCTTTGTCGACCGCTTAGCAGCCGCCCAGTGCACGCACATGCGCAAGACTTATATTGGTTCGCTCGCAATTGCAGCTATTAGTCCTCGTAGTATCCTGGAAGCAATAGCTCACTGGTAACATTTATGGATTCAGTTGCGAGGCTGTTCAGAGTGGGTTAACCCGATAGCTCGACCACGATGGAGTTTGTGAATGCCGTGCTAAGTCCACCGAAGGAAGCTATGACGGCATTTGCTCTTGGAGCCGCCACGTCATTGAGCGGCGGGGAAGTGAGGTGCGACTCGCGGTCTCGGGTGTGAAGGTTGAAGAGTATCGGTTATGTGCCGTCGTTGCTCTCCCTTGGCTGCATTCATGCTGTAAGATTCATGCACAACTCGCAATGCGCCATCGTGTTCGGGCTATGGGCATGGGTGGGGCGGAAGGGGGCCGCTGGGGTGGCGGAGGCCGGGTCCCGGGGGTGCTGGCCTTAGCGGCAGCCGTGGCACGTCCCTCCGGATGGTTAGGCCGTTGCACTGCTCAGCGGACTAGTACGTATTGTAAATGCCAAAACATGCAAACTAAGTCTTGAGTGTTGCGAAGGTAGCGGTAATTTGCAGTCAGCAAACGAGGACTGTGGGGGCGCTGGCGCAGCGTGCAGCTTCATTACTCAGTAGCTTGAAGCTGGTGTTTTCCATTAAAACTTTGATTGACAACTTGCCAACCCGTTTGTGTGTGCACAGGGAGGATGGGAAGGTAGCTTATGGATTCTCTCTTCTGCGGGGAAAACGCGGCTCAATGGAGGACTTCCACTGCGCCCAGGTGTGTAGAGGCCCTAGTTGCCACGTTGCTCTTCGGCCGGGGCAGGCTTATTCGTAGCTGCAGCTATCGCCGTCACAATGTCTGGGCATGCCTCTATGCGCAGTACAAGAAGGATCCGCGCACTGGCCAGATCGTGGGCCTGTTTGGAATCTTCGACGGTGCGGCTGCTGGGTTTGGGTTGTGTGTACTATGTTGCTCATGGGTCCCATTCGTTAACCAATGTATGCAAGCCTGCGCAAAGTCACTCTGCTGTGCTGCTCGACCCCGGCTGGTGCTGTTTAGGCCACGGTGGACCCAACGCTGCCGACTATGTGCGCACCAACCTGTTTGTCAACATGATGCAAAGGTGACTCGGCAGGCCGGTACTGATGGGCCGCCGGCGTCCGGGGTGCACGGCATGCAGAAAGGCGGCTTTTATACTTGGCCGACGCGCTGTAAAGGTTGCGTTTCCATAGATTTTTCACACTTATCTACCTAGCACGGATGCTTGGTGCCTGTTGCAGCCAGAAGTTCGTCAGCGATCCGGCTGCCTGCATAAGTGAGTTCGGGACTTGTGTGGGGTGATATGGGCATTGTGCTTGCCAACTGCCAAGGGGGCGACACGCTGACGTATGGACGTGGGCATGGGTACGTGGATCCGTGGCGCACATGTCTGAATTCCGCTCCTCCGCTTCCGCCCTCGCAGCTGAGGCGTACGAGACCACGGACACTCAGTACTTGCGGCAGGTGCGGCAACACCCCTGGGGTTGCCACCAAAACATATTTTGATGTGCGGCGCTGCATGCGCCATGTGTGGCTCATGCCCAGCAACCAGTGGTGGTGGCGAACCGCCCTGGGCCCATGTCACAGTCCTAGCCCGGCAGCCACACGGCCAACACACACGGTACCGGTGCCTACGCCCTGTGCCACGTGTCCTCGCTGCTGCAGGACATCAACAATGGCCGTGATGACGGCTGCACGGCCGTGACGGCGGTGCTGGTGGGTCAGCGGCTGCTGGTGGCGAATGTGGGCGACTCGCGGGCTGTGCTGAGCAGAGGCGGCAAAGGTGAGGCGCTGTAACACGGGGTCTCCGGACTTAGTATCGGGAGTGCCGTGACACGAACCTTGGCCGTGGCCCACACGGGATATGAACCCAAATGTCATCATGGGGCATAATTAATAGCCATACTGTCTTACAAGGACGCGCTACGCGCGTGTCTTCTGACTCCCCCATGGGGAGATGTACGGGCTTGCCGCGCCTAGGACTTAAGGGTCAAGCGGTCGGGCAGTATGGTAGACGACGTCGGGAGGATCGTTTACCATACTGCCCGACGGGGTCTCCGGATACTAAGTCCGGAGACCCCGTGTTACAGGCGCGGCCGGGCGAGGGCAGCAGGGGCATCCATCAGCTGCACTGCACGTGTTGACGTGGTACGATGCTTGCAGCCTAAGATTGGGTGCTGCCGACCACGCAGCACCGCGCAGAAGCACGTAGCGGCTTGGGGCGCGCCACAGCTTCATGTGGCCCATGGTAGCAACCCTCATTCGGTGTTGCCCCTGTGCCTGCTGCTGCAGCGGTGGCGCTGTCGGTGGACCACAAGCCCAACGTGAAGGAGGAGCGCTCGCGCATCGAGAGCGCCGGCGGCGTGGTGGTGTGGGCAGGCACCTGGCGTGTGGGCGGCGTGCTGGCGGTGTCCCGCGCGTTTGGGGACCGGCCTCTCAAGCGGTGAGCCTAGGATCTGGGTTGCCGTTGTGCTTGGGGGCCGACCTTGCCTGCTCGAGGTGCGCAGGTATTCATAGCGGCGGTGGCGTGCATCGCAGATTACCGTATACGCCATCGTCTGTTTAGCCATCGTCTGTCTGGCCATGTTCATCTGTTTACCCGCGCCCATTTGCTCTGCTGTCTTGCAGGTACGTTTGCGCCACGCCCGCGCTGGCGGACGAGCGGCTGACCAGCGAGGACGAGTTCCTGCTGCTGGCCAGTGACGGGCTGTGGGACGTCATGACCAATCAGGCGTGTGCATGCGTGCGTGTGTGTTAGAGAGCGCAGGGGAAGCCGGGATTGATAATGTGCATGAACATTCGCAATGAAGTATTGCGTAGCTGTACGTAGCGTGTGCACGCGATCGCGTGTTGACAACAACAAAAGGGAAGGGTCGCCCAAACACCTGCGCACGCGAGCACGTGTGTGCAATATGTGCGCGTGTCATTACGGGAGCCAGACCTGGGAGGGTTGTAACTGGTATCGAGGTTCCATGGCGGGCACTACTGCAGGGACTCATGTGCAACTGTGTGTGATTGCTCGGGTGCTGTGTGCAGGAGGCGGTCACGCTGGTGCGTGAGGAGAAGGACCCCGAGACGGCAGCCAAGCGGCTGACGGAGGTGAGCCGCAGTCTACATCGCATGGGGCTCGCCGGGTTTACCCAAGGATCGCGCACGGTTAGGGACAGAGGATTGGGAATTCGAACTGCCCCATGGCGTGCCACTCTTGCGCAAGCTTGGGGCCATATTTCCGTCTCCCACGTGCCATCCCTGTGCCATCCCTGCGCAGGAGGCGTACACACGTGGCAGCAACGACAACATCAGCTGCGTAATTATCCGCTTCACTTGAATGAGCTTGGCCACGGTGGTTCGCCGCACGGACTGCGGTGTGGTGACCTGCTGGCCCTCACCGTGCGAATGGTCGCTGGCTCAGGCTGGCTCAATTGGACTCCTACCGACGGACTTGCAACGTGACCAGGCATGATAGGCGCTAGTTGTGGCGGAGATGTATGGCGGCTTACTTGAAACTTCATGCTAACTAGTGTAGTGGCAGATTAGTGCCGTCCGTCAGCAGGTGACCGTGTCAGCCAACGAGTGCGGAGTGATCGGCACGCGTGTAGTGGTGCTGAAGCCTGAAGGAGTCCTGGGTCAGCGCCCCGCGGTAACCAGGCACGGCATACAGCAAACGGCTGTTATCCAATAAGATGACGTACTGAGCATCATGCATCGTTGTTCATAAGGAAACAAACCCAAGTCACTAGAGACAGGTTGCCGTTGATGGTCTGGTGTCTTAATGGTCAAGCTTTTGAGACACAGGCGCAGGCGGGCATTGGTGAACCGTGGGAGGCTACTTCGGTGTACCCATATCTGCATATAAACTCGGCCATCATTGTCAGGTCTGTCAGTACGTCGGCATGGGTGCTCCACCCGTGCCGACTTGACAGCCACACCTCACACACCGGCACTAGAATGCAGCCTCGCATGCTCCAATATGGTGCGGCACCCCCTGGAAAGTGCACCAGCGCCTCAGCGCCCTCATCGCCGCCGCTAGGCCCCTGCCGTCTGCCGACCGCACAGCCGTCCACCGCGCTAGATGAAGCTCCCAAAAAGACGACAGTCGCAACGCTGGCCGCTCAGTGCCGTACCACAGGAGCAATCCGTGTCCGTGTCATACGCTGTCAATCCGCACCCAGTCCGTGTCATATGCTGTCAACCCGCTCATGCGCCAACACGCCGCCCAGTGCAGCACGGATCGTCAAACAAAACGCAAGCGCATGCTTAGCTGCTGCAACCCTGGCTGGCCAGCACACGCCGCGCCTACCCTGAAATACGCTCAGAGTGTCGTGGCCCAGACACAACGAGCAAACCGCGTGACCTCTATGCCGCCCAGCACCATACAGGCCGCCATCACGCCCACCTCCCATGGCACCAGGCCGCTTGTGCGCCTAGTTGCGGCTCTTGCGCTTGCCTTTCCGCGACCGGCGCCGGCGCTCCGAGTCGCTGTCACTGTCGCTGTCACTGCTGCTGCTCCCGCTGTCGCTGCTGCTGCTCCCACTGCTGCCACTGGAGGCCGAGTCCGAGCTAGAGCCGCTGCTCTTGCTGCTCCCACTGCTCTTGCTGCTCCCGCTGCTTGTGCTCCCGCTTGACTTGCCCGAATCCGAGCTCGAGCCTGACGAATCAGAGCTGGTGTCTGAGCCGCTTCCGCTGCTGGACGAGTCGTCCGACGAGGAGGACGAGGACGACGAAGGCGACCGCCGCCGCCGCTTGCGACGGTCCTTATCCTTGTCCTTATCCCGGCCGCGGATGCCGTGCTTCCCCGCGTCGCCGCCCTTCTCGTCCTTTTCCTTGGGCCGGAACTCCTCCGGCACCTCATCCGCCGACATAAAGCGTTGCTTGAACTGTGCAGGCGTGGCGGCAAGGACAATCAGACGGTCAAGATCAGGTATGACCGTGTAGGCCCTGGATGCGCCAACGGACTCCCATGCTGCGAGTACGCAGCCAATGCCGCCTGCATTCTGCGGATGGTGCCCGTCACCCGCTGTGCCCCATGGCCCCTGCCACGGCCCCGCCTAATCGTACCCACCCGGCCCTGTTTGAGCTGCTGGGTTCTTGACGGACGGGCAGCATACGCGGCCTCGTTTTTGCACTCGTAGGTGTAGTGGCCAATCTGCAAGCAGCGCTGGCACCTGCAGCACCAAAAGGTAGATTCAACATGTGGGGCGGGGCACAGCTAGCGCTGTGGTGTTGCCGGCCGCGAGGTAAGGAGCAGCGGTCCCGGGACGGCGCGGGGACGTAGGTGGGCTGGGCGGGAAATGAGGTGCGACGGCTCATGCGCCGCTCAGGACTACTTAGCACCCGCCCACTATCAACACCGCCAGCTCGTGCTTAAGAGAGCCAGCGAAAATGCTTCGCTCTTGTCCCTCCGGCCCCTTCCGCCCCCGCCCGTTACTTACCTAGCTTGCTGACGGTTCTGCGTCCCTTGCCCTGAAGCTCCCTGGGCGGAGTATCGCCCAGCCAAATGCGTAGACGACGAGCCAAGGAGGCCCATGCTGAAAAAAGCAGCCCAGAACTGCACGGTTTCTAAACAAGCGAGCTACGTTGTCTGCAAGCTTAGCGCTTTAAAGAGCCGGAGTGAACAGATGTTAAGAAGTAGCAGGACAACTTGCACAAGTAATGTGGACCAAACTGGTGGACTGAACGCGCTCCAACAGCACTGCACTGGTTCGGATGGCAAGTGAGTAGTAGGTGCAGTGTGTTAACTATTGCGATGTGCAGGGCATGCCTTTCGCCCATGCCGGCGGCCCATTGGCACAATCGACGCTCCAGAAGCCGTCCCGCCCGGCCCAACCACGCCCAGGAACGCAACAACCCATGCACCAGCTGCAAACAAGGCTATTTGCACGCGCTTTGCAGCAGCAGGCAGTAAACCAAATCCAGCACCGGTAATAGGCGCCTCACAGCGCTTCAGCTTAGGCACCACTGCCCAAACATATCACCCTCCCCTGATAATAACGTACCGCATACCCCTATCCGTCCTACACGTGGCAGTTAGCACGTTGCAAGTGATAAGTATTCGAGCTCTATCGTGCATTGTTCCCCCTACACACATGCATTTTAGGATCCCCCGCCAGCAATAAGAGTGCCGCAACTTGTGACGCACCTCCTCACAAGCAATACCACGGGGCCTAACTGTACCACCACATCTTGACGTTGCGTCCACACTCACGCGTCATCAATTAAACAATGTGTTTGAGTCTCCGCATCCACCTTATGACCTGCACTGTCGCTGTATGTACACATGCACGCACGCCGCGCTCCACCCAAACCCCCACCTCCGCTACATGCCTTGTCACTCTTTCACAGGTCATGCGTTGCTTTGTCACCACCACCACGCTCAGGGGCACCTGACGCGCTCAGGGGCAGCTGCAAGTGACCACCTTGCCGTTGTTGCGCTTGGCATCGCAGCCCTCCACCGCACACACCGGCCGCGGGTCCACTCCCGGGAACAGGGTACAGCCGATGTGGGTGCCGGTGCTGGCCCCCACACTGGCCTTCCAGCTAGAGGCGCACTTGCAGCCGGATGGCAACGAGAGGGCCGTGGTGGTGCAGCCTGCGGCAGAGGACAGGGGCACATATGAGAACCGGCGTGAGTACGTGCAGGTGTGCACGTGGCGCGCCAGGCATGGCACAATGACGTAATGTGGGAGTGCAGCGGTGCGGCACATTCTGCAGCGCACCTGTCGCCACCGTGCTGCCAGATGTGGGCGACGGCGAGGGCAAGGGTGAGGGAGACGGCGTCCCAGCAGAGCCACTGCCGCTGCTTCCCACCGCGGCGGCGGTGTTGCAGGCTTGCAGGCACAGGTCCCACGAGGCTCCGGAGGCGGTGGTGACGCCGCGGGGAAGCGCACACCACAGGCCCTGGGGGTTGTTGTCGGGATTCGCGCAGCCGCTGTAGCGGTTAGTACCGGTGGCGGTGGTGGTCCAGCGGCCCGTGGCGCAGGTGAAGCCCTGGCGCGTCGGGGCGCCTGAGGCAGGGCGCGATGAGAGGTGCAGGGCAAGCGCAGCGGCCCCAGCTCAGTAGGTGCGGATGCAGAGGAGTGGTAGTGTGTGCCACATGCGTGACATGCAGCTCCCACACGCGAGTGTGTGGCGCTTCGATTGCACAACTGCAGCTCTCACCTTGGCCGCACATCGCAGTGGCATTAAACGTGGCGCTAGGTGGTGGTGGCGAGGGGGCGAGCGGTGGCGGCGGCGAGGGGTCCAGCGGTGGCGACGGAGGCGGGCTGGTGGCGCGGCAGCCTAAGGTCTGTACGGGTGTGCACATGTCCCACCAGCCGTTGCGGGCACTGGCGCAGCCGTCCTCCAGCACCACTGCACACCAGGGCCCGCCCTGCGCCATGCCCGGCACAGTGGTGCAGCCGCTGTAGGTGGTCCCCATGACCGCCCTGCAGATGACAGGTGACATTTGCATGTGAATTTGGACGGAGGATGGAGCGAGTGAGTGAATCGGAGATAATTATCGAGAGGTGTACCTATGCGCGTGTATGGAATGCGCTGTGCTGCTGGGCACACAAAAAGGCTGAGGTCCGGTCTGATCCGCACCATGTGTCCTTGCAGCGACAGCCCGTTCGCGTGTACTGCGGAGGGCAGGGCCGGAGGAACTGTTGCAGGGCTTCTGCGACGGCTGCAGCAGGCGGCGATGGCGAGGGGGGAGGTGGGGGTGGCGGCGAGGCGGTGACGATGGCGGCGGCGGTCTGCAAGGAGGACAACGGAACACGCGGCGGGCACTATTAGCCTGACGTCATGTGCTCCTGACTCCGCTGTTTCCGAGACAATGGAGCAAGCTATTATGAAATACCACAACATGTATTTCACTACCTTGTCAGTCGTTGCCCACCTGCTTCGCCTCCGGCGGCGGGTTGGCTGCGTAGTACTGCGCCCAGGCGTACATGGAGGGATTGGAGGCAGCGGTGAAGGCGTGCATGCTGCGGACCTGTACGGAGAACAGCAGACGGTGTGAAGGTAAGTCAAAATCAGGAGTGCGAGTCGCTCTTGAATTCACAGCCCAAACTTTGACGTCCAGGTTTGGTCTTGCGGTGTGTGGCTGCGGCTCACCTGCTGCTGCGTGACGTGGCCTGTGCAGTTTCAGCATACATGAAAGCGGGCGGGTCAAGGCTCGGGTGACAACATAAAGTTGTGAGGGTGAGTGGTGATAGTGTCAAACGACCACACATCATGACAACACATCCCCAGCCTGGCAATAACTGCATCGCACGCGCTTGCTGCACGCCAACAACATATGGTCATATGCAAACGGTGTGTTGCTTGTGTAAGCTCACTCACCGAATGCGGCATAGCAGACGTCGTAGGAGTAGGTGACGTAGTTGCCGAGCTCGTCCTGGCCGGGCCGGCCGGGGCAGGACTTGGCGAAGGAGCGCTGGTCGCCGGCGGGTATGCCTAGCGTGGTGCGCCAGGCGGCGTAGATGCGGCCCCAGTCGTTGGCCAGGTCGTACTGCACCGCCTGTGCAGCATGGGTGGGGTGGAGTGCAGAGTCTTTGGATGCCATGTAGGGACTTGAACTATGCGCATTCTGCCGGTACTGCGAGCGATGCGGTTGCCAACTCAAGGGGTTTGTGTCGGACCATCTCACGGTGCCACCCCAGCGGCACCCACACCCACCTGCATGCAGGCCAGGTATGCGGCCATGGCCCAGGGCTGCCCCCACACGGGCCCGCTGCTGACGGGTGTCTCGACCAGGTCGTCCGCGGCGTCCTCTGTGCAGCTGCCGTCCGCGGAGAAGGTGTGCTTCAGGCCCAGGTGGTGCATCACCTGACACAGGGGCACAGGGAGAGGTGGTGCTCAGCGGTCCATGCAAGCCGGGAGGGTAGAAATGACGAGTGGAAGCGACGATGGCCAGTGGAAGGAAAGGATGACACAGCGTTGAGCAACTGGTGGGGCTGCAGCGCTCGATACGCGGCGGACTTGGCCGCGTCATGCACGTCAAGCGCAACAACGAGAACGATCAGCAGATTTGGCTAGGGTTTGCCCGCCTCAAAACCGCCGCCAGATGATGGAAGGAGGTGGGAGTCTCACCTCGTGCCAGAGTGTCACTGCGCCGGTCTCATAGGACAGTTGGCCGTTTAGCTGGGAGGTGCTGATGGTGGGGTAGGTCAGGCCGATGTGCCCATACAATGGGTCCTCGGAGGAGCCCCCGCTGAAGGCGTACCTGCAGGGGATAAGCGTGGGATGTGTGGGTTTCGGGTGTGTACAAAGCACAAGACACGAGGAGAGCTGCATTCCGTGTGCACCCACGAACACACATCCCTCTCTTGACACATGGAGCCGGCTGGCGAGGTTGGGGCTGTAGTTCACCAGGCGCGTCCACCTAGCGAGTATGCTAGTGTGCTGCACGGCGCCAACCTGCTAGCCATTACACCCGGCGGCACATCGTTCTGCATCCAGTGCGCAGTAATAATCACATACAAGGCAAGTCGAGCCGCACCACGCACCCGTAGTATTTGGCTGGCGGCCCCTCGCTGACCACGAACACGTTGATGGAGCGTGGGAAATCGGAGCTGGCAGTCCGGATGATGTCGCCGCACTGCTCGTACGCGAACGCCGACTCGGCCGCGCAGTTGAGCCACGTGGTGCGGTTCGCGCCGTAGGCCAGGAGGTAGGGGTACCTGGCGCATGACAGCAGCAGGGGACATGGGCAGCAGGCTGCGTGTGAGATTGCAGTTCAACCCCCTAAGCTTGGCTGTGAAATGCGGGGCCAGCACGTCCAGCAGGTCCGCACGACTACTAGCTGCCATGGCAGTTGCCGCCCTCTCTCCCCTGCCCTCCTTTTCCCTCCCCTGCCCTCCCCTGCCCTCCTCTGACCCACTTGGCGGCATCGCTGCGCACTTCCCGCACGAACAACTGGATGCCGGACGGCGCCGCCAGCGAGTTGGCCACGCCCACCAGCCGCGTCACCGCCGCAGCCGCCTGGTTGTAGCCGGGGGGGCCCAGGCTGCCGTCGCCGGACCTGCAGGCAGGCGGTGAAATCCGCAATTAGTGCCGGCAGATTTCGCTGGGGCTGGTCTGGCCCGGCAGGGAAAGAACGTGCTGTGTGCCCTAGGAAAGATGAAGGGACTCGGTGCTGGCTCTTTGCGCTCGGGTCCTCTCGCAGCTCACTGGTATAGAAGGATGTGAAACACCAGAGGCACCAGCAGGTTGGGGACATCGGACGGTGGCCGTGGGCTGAAGCCGGCTGGAAGCGTGGGCAGCACCGCGGCGGCGTCCGCTGCAAGGCTGCGATGGCGGTGGTGGTGGTGGTGTGCAGCGGCCGAGGCCGCGCCACTGATCTCGTCCTCTAGCACCACTACCGGGGGCAGCGTTGGGAGCAGCGTGATGGACGTCTGCGGACAGGGAAAAGGCCCTGTAAACACTGCAACTCCACCAACGCGCAGAACGCCAGTGCTGCGACCTTGAGGTCTCCAATCGTACAACACATGCCCAGGTCGCGGGCATGTAGGCACCAGGACCCCACTCACCCCGTTGCCCCATGCTCCTCCTGCCCCCGCCGCCACCAGCACTTCCTGCGTCACCGCTAGCGCCACCCGCAGCGGGTCAGGGTGCTGCGCGGCCGCCAACGCCTTGAGCGCCGGCATGGAGGCGGCCAGGCCCCGCAGCGCCAACCACACAGACACAAGCATGTCCTGCGAGGGCGCGAGACGTGCACGGACACGTCAGCGCAGGCGTCAGGACTGAGTTAGGGGGCGCGGCACAGCTTGAGGCGCTCAGCTACCCCCTTGGCCTCCATAACCTGCGCCTGCCGCCGCTCCCACCTGCAGGGACTCCCACTCATACAGCTCCTGCAGCACTGCGCGGGCGCCCACAAGCGCCGGGCTGTTGAGGGCGTCGTCAATCTGTTTGGGGAGCACACACCCGTTTATAAAAAGCGTTAGTGTGCATCAGTAATCTGCCTTAGCTTCCGGCAGGTTGCGGTTGGAGCCTGATGACTTTCTGAGCGGGACATGTGCAAGATTGAGCCCATCACCCGTGCACCCGTGCGCCAATCCTGGTGTCCTGCATTCCGGCCCGCCCACACTGCGCCGCATCCTCACGCACCATGTTGTACAGGGGCGCGTTGACGCCGCCTCGCCCCCCGGTGATGGAACCCTGCTGTAACCGACGCCTCCTGCGCTGCTGCATCACCTCTTCCATCGCTCCGCCCACCTGCAGCCCCGCTTCCAAGACTAACCCCGATTCCGCCTCCGCCTCTGCCGCAGCCGCAACAGCTGCCTGCTCGCTTTCCAGCAACACCCGCAGCCGCCGGTCTGACCGCCTCCGGCTGCTGCTGCTGGAGCTGCTGCCGTAGTACCGGTCCTGTGCTGCACGGGCCCATTTGAACACCGGCGTCAGGCTACTTGCCACGTCGTACAGCCGCCGCTGCACCTCTGGGTTCACCAGCAGCCGCTGGGCCGCGCCGTACACGCCGCTGAGCAGCGACGAGGAGCTGGGGCCCTCCGGTAGGGAGGCCAGGTAGGCACGCAGTGTGGAAGCCTCCACCACTGCGGTGTCGTTGGCCATGGCGCTCACCAGCGCGGCGAACACGCGCAGTGCTGGCGTCATGACGCGCCACTGCTCCTCGGATGCCAGCACCGCGTCTGGCCGGACAGATGTGCGTGCGGGTTTGCAATGGGTGGGTGGGTTGGACTGAGGGGTCGCAATCAGGGGCACTGCACTCAGGGATACACCGTGGGTTATGATGGGTCAGGCGGGGCAGGACGGATGCCGTTGCAGAGGCGCGCACAGATACCGGTCCATTCCTATGTGCTAAGAACGCTGCCCATTCCTGTGTGCCGGGAACGCTGCGCCAGCGCGCCGTGACGCACCATTGGATGCCTCGCCTAGAATAGATAAGGGGCGCAGCGGCTGCAGCCGGTCGATGTTGTCTACCATCACAACAGGTGCAGGCGCCGCCTGCGCGAGCGAAGCAAAGTGCATCAGCAGGCAACCCCTGTCACAGTGCGCTGCCGGGTTCGTGCCAGGTTGTGGGCCACTTCCTGGAGTAGTGTGCGCTGCCATCATAAGTGCACGGAAAGCCTTAGCCAGTCTGAGTGGACTCGAGCATTTTAGAGGCGCACAGGGAACTGCAATATGAAACTCACTGGGGAACCGTTGTTGTCGCCGCGCGCAGCCCATCCTATTCCGAATCCACCTCCAAGACCACATAAAAGTACAATTATGCATATGCAAACCAATCCAATTGTACTTGGGCCGCGTCGCAGAGTTTCCTCCGCGCGCTCGCCTGCAGACTCCTCTCGCGATAGTATTCCCACCTGAGCGAGGTAGATAACAAGCATTTAGGAAATCACGGAAATGCAATCGGCTGCACATTTCTCGAATCCTTCTCGTTCTTCCTTACCTCGCCCTCCTTCTTTCCTTGCCGCGTCATGTTTGTCAGCCCATCAAATGGTTTCATATGAATAACAGATACCCTGGTCAGATTTGTATCTCGTCGACATAAGAGCAGTTGCGCAAGTAGAGTATTGGGTATTGACGGGTACCTCACCCCGACTGTCCGTACATTCGGTGGTCGCCTGCAATCCGTCAGCATCAGCGGCGCGCCAAACAACGTTCACGGATTCAGAATGCTGCAAGCTTTAGTGCAGTGCGCCTCCAGGCTCATAGGAACCTCTGCAGGCAGGTGCCCTCCACTTCGGCGCTAAAGCTGCACACGGCTGCACACCACCCCTTGCACCACCCCTGAACCGACGCTTAAGTCACCGCCGCCCGCTCCTTCGCCGCTCACCTCCGTCGCCCCTGCTGACCATCCCACACACTCTTTCCACTGGCAGCACAGCCGGCGCTCAATTCAATGCAAGGCTGTAGACGCAGTCATCCCGGCATCCGAACAGCAAAAACGAATGCGCTGCAGCAGGTAGCGTTGACGCCCGGCTGCCACCGTTTAGCCCGCCTGCCCGCCTCAAAGGATGGCACACTACTGCCGGTGACGAGAAGGTCTCCGCCGGCATCCGGTATCCTTGAACGCACGTGGCAACTTCCCCTCCCTGGGAACCAAGCGCCACCAAAGCAACCGATCCACTACTTGCCAGCACCGCCACCACTGAGCCGCATCCTTGAACCCGCACCGCAGGAACGCCTGCAGAGGTGCTCGGTGCCGCCGTGTCGCCTGCTGCGGCCGCCGCGGCGACTGCTACTGTGATGGCTGCAGGAGCTGCGGAGATGGGCCCGCAACCCAGGTCCAGGCACCACAGCGCATGTCCACGTGCGAGGTCAAGGCCATACAGCAGCCCCGCGTGCGTCGCCGCAAGCGCCACGTGGTGCTGCCGGTCATGTTGAGCCAATAAGCCACGCCGCCAGCGTTCTCCGGGCACGGCGCGTCCGCTGGCCGTGGCGGTCGTCCCAGTTGGAAGCAGGGCGTCCGTTGTAGCTGCCGCTGCTGTCTCGGCCTCCGGCAGCGGCAGTAGCAACAGGTCAGCAAACAGGTTGCCACGCAGCTGCAGGCTCCAGCTGACCACGGCTGAACCCGGGCTCGCGGTGCCGCCGCCGGCGGCCTCTGCCGAGTTGGGAGCTGGCATTGGCTCTGCACTTGGTTCAGCGGTGCCAGCATAGGCCGGGTCTGCCCAGACCGCCCGCACGCAGCCGTCGACGTGCGGTACCACCGCCAGCACCCCAGGCCCTCCGCCTGCGCTACCCGAGGCGCCGCTTGTAGCCGCGACCTCGGCAGCTGCACTGCTTTGCCGCACCTCTGCTGGCACAGCTGAGGCCGGCATCGGCCCCCACATCGGCAGCAGCAGGGGTGCGCTGAAGACTGGCGCGGGGCCACGCACGGTCCACAGCGGCTCCAGCCAGACCGCCTCCGCAGTGTACCCGGAGGTTGTGCTGGAGGAGCGGGTGACGCTGCTGGAAGTGAGGCGAACTCTGAGGGCGGTCGCGCTGCCGTTGAGGGCGGTTAGCAGCGCCAAGCCCTGGTGCGTAGTCACGGCCCCTTGCCGCGGCTGTGGTTGCAAGGCAGTAGCTGCGGCTGCGGCTTTGTTGACACCGCCACCACCGGCCGGCACTCCCGCAAACACCACCGGTGTGGACATGGGCGCACCCACCTCATACCTGCAGTCACAGGCGTGCCATGGAACACGTCAGCCCCATAACAACTGGCCGTTGCCTGAGCCTTCATTGCCGCATGTCTGGTAATCTTGTTGCGTTTCCTGCCTGCCCCCTTGGAACCTAGCTAGCGGACAATCGTTTCCCCCTCATCCCCGGCTCCCTGCCTCACCTGGCCAGCAGCTGCCCCGGCGGCCGCATCACTACCAGGGCCCGGCCGTGACTGGTGGCCCACACGCAGCCCAGCCAGGGGTCGGTGGCTGGCGCGCACTTGAACTCGCCGCCACAGTCCACCGCCCACCACCCGTCTGCCGCCTGACCAGCGGGTGCACTACTATCGCGCTCGTGCGAGGGCTGCTGCGTACTTGGAGAGTCCACAGGCGCAGACGCAGGCGCAGGCGCAGGCGCCCGGCCATCCTGCAGTCGCAGGCTGTACAGCCGGCCATCTCCGCAGGCCACTACCACATACAGCTCCCGGTCTGCATGCCTGACAGGTGATGCCCCCGCCCCCTGCTGTTGCGGCTGCTGCCGCTGCGGCTGCTGCTGCTGCACGCAAGCGGTGGGTGGCGGCTGCGCTCCTTCGGCTGCGCCGCCAGGGCCCCACGCGACCGCCATGCCCGCCTCGGCACGTGCCGGAAGCCGCACGTGCCAGTACGGCAGCCCGGTGGCCGCGTCCAGACACGCCACGTCGCCGTCGTGGGAGCAAGCCAGCACCAGTACCAGCTCCGTGACGCCCTCCTGCTCCCCCTGCACCCCTTGCGCCTCCCCCACAGGCACTGACGCCGACGCCACCAGCGACAGGTGCAGGACAGGTGCATCCACACACCGCCCCAGCTGATAGCGCCAGCGGCCGCGAGGGCGGAGGAGGCCGGCTGAACATGGCTGCTCGGCGTCGCCGACGATTACCGGCGGGCCCCGGTGAGCAGGCTCGGGAGTGCCAACCCCTGTGTGGCCGTCTCTGCCAGCACCTGCGAGGCCCACGACTCCAGCAGCACTGGCTGTCCCAGACGCACACATCGGATTGACCATCTCGCCGCCGCGCCCTGCGCCCGACCTCCACGTCAGCCGGCGCCAGCAGCGCGCCGCCTCACGCAGCCGGACCGCAGGCGCAGACGACCCACTCTCAGCTGCATGTGCAGCTGCTGCAGCTGCGTCTGCGGCCGGATCGTTGCCTCGGGGCATGAACGCTTCGGTCCCATGCTGCGTCGGAGCCTCCGCCGCCTCGGCAAATCCGCTGGTCAAGATGTTCACCACCCCCGACGCACCAGCAACCAGCGGTGCCTGGAGCACCACCTCGGTCTTGGCGCCGACCGCAACGGCCGCGGCCGCCTCGCCCAGCCGCAGCCGTTTGGCGGCTGGGCGGGCCGAGGTCTCGTCTCTGCCTGCTGTCTCACCACCTCTGTCACCCTCCAGTCCCTGCGGCGCGGCGGCGCCAGCCCCCAGCGCCGCTGCCAGCCGCCGGGCGGTGGGGTAGCTCAGACTGCGTGGGGGAAGAAGACACGGCCAGCAGCATCGGGGATAACCACCGACACACACCGTGAGAGACCACGTTGGCACGCCCGGCATGCGGTCCTCCTACCCCACCAGTTCTGCCCATCCCTACGCCTTCCACCTTGTTCTCTTTGAGGTTACGATGGGACGCGGCCGCCGCCCCCTCCCGCCCTCCCGCCCTCCCGCCCTCCCGCCTTCCCTCCTTGCACTCACAGCAGTCGCACGTCCACTCCAAGCAGTGCCGCCGCCTCCACCGCCGCCAGTGAGGTGGCGCCCGCCCTGAACACGTCCGTGGTGGCCTCCAGGCGGGTCAGGCCTGTGGCCGCCACCAGCGCCCGCATCACCTCCACCTCACTGGGGGGCGCAGCCGGCTGCTCCCGCTGCAGCTGCCCCTGCCCCTGCCCCTGTGCCAGTTGCCCTTGCTGCTGGTCGGGTCGGGAGGCGGGGCTCCAGGGCGGCAGCGGCTGTGTGGCATCACCGGCATGCGGGGCTGGAAGTGAGAGCGGCAGCCGTGGCTGAGGTGGAGGCGGAGGTGGAGGTGCGGGCAGCTGCCTGCGCAGCAACTTCCCAGCCGGGTTCCTGGGCAGCCCCCGCAGCACCAGCAGCTGCAGCTGCAGCCCGCCGCGCACCGGCAGGCGCTCATCCAGCCACTGCTGCAGCTGGGGCTCCAGCTCGGGCCGCACCTGCGCCAGCGGCCGCGCCAGCCCTGCCTCCAAACCCCCATCCTCATTGGCAACGCCCTCACCACCCACCTGCCCAGCCTGACCTGCTCCGTCTACCGCTAAGGCAAGACAGATGTACGCCGCAACTGCCGGCGGTAAACCGGGCGCCTGTTGAATCATGCCCAGACCGGCGCCTGCCGCATCGCCCTGGCCCCCGTGATTGCTGTCAGCCTCGCCACCGCCGCCGCCGCTGCCGCGGCCCGCTGTCCCGGGCAGCATCACCGCCGCCGCCTCCGCCACTGCCGGGTGCGCCGCCAGCGCCGCCTCCAGCTCCGCCAGGTTGAGGCGCACGCCGCCCGGCAGCTTGAGCTGCGCGTCCAGCCGACCCAGCAGCACCAGGCAGCCGCCGCCGCAGCCGCCACTGCCGCCATCGCCGCCATTGCCACCGGCACTGCCTGCGAGCATACCCAGGCGCAAGAGACCAGTGGCGGTTTCAAGGGCGTGGTTAGGCGCGGCCGTGTGGGAGCGGGCAGTGACGCAGTGGCGCACTCACCCACCCAGCCATCCACCCACCCGCTCACCCGCCCGCCCGCCTGCCCGCCCACGCCTCACCTGGTGAGCCTGGTGGCGAGATGTCGTGCAGGTGCGAGGGCGGCGGCGGCGTAACGAAGCCAACGTCTCCAGTACGGAAATAGGTGGCAGCCATAGCGGGGCTGACCCCTGGCGCCGTCACCACCCGTGCAAGCTGTTCCGCCGACAGCTGCACGCGCACAAACCGAGCCGCCGCGGCAGCTTGAGCCGCCGCTTGCACCCCTGCTGCGCCTGGCCAAGATGGGAGGTGGTAACCCGGTGAGAGGCACGAGCCGGACACCCAAACCTCGCCCACCTCCCCTGCAGGCAGTGGCTCCAAGTCCACCTGCTTCTGGGCTGTACTGCCGCCGCTGCCACCGCTGCTGCCGCCCTCCTGATTGCCGCCGCCGTCTGCCCGTTGTCTGGGATCGGGCGAATGCGGCGGCGGCGCTATGAGTATCTGTGTGTCCCCCAGCGGCCAGCCCGCAGGCACCCACATGCGGCTGCCTCCAGCAGCGGCGGTGGCTTCCACCGCCGGGCTTGCCAAGACGACGGGTTTGCGCGGTACCTCAAACCAGGTACAGTCGGCCGTTACCTCCGTGCTGCCTGCACAAGCCAAGTCCATCGATGTAATCAGGCCCGGAAGCGTGGACGCTGGCCCTCCATGCTAGGTGTGAATGAAATGGGAAGGACGCACCATAGAGGTTCAGGAGGGATGCGCCAGGCGGCAGCGCCCGCTGCAGCTCCGCCGCCGCGGCCACTGCGAGTGGCTCCCCGCTGGAGACGAGCAGCTGCAGCCCGAGGCGGTCGCGAGCAGCGGACAGGGCCGGCAGCAGCAGCCGCAGTATGGACGGCACTGACACCTGCGGGCGCGAAGCAGGTGCGCACGGCCTATTCTGTCAGCAGCAGTCGAACGGGAGAAAAGTCAGCAGAGGCAGTGGTGAGCGGCAGGTGCGGTCAATCTACTGGGGCCCAGCAGTTGAGGGGCTCGTCAGCCCCTGCCGGTACCCACCAGGTGTGTGACGCCGTGGTCCACCAGCAGCTGCACGAACATGGCCGGCTGCAGCACCGAGCCCGGCGGCGGAATGACCACACTGCACGGACCGGGCGCATCGCCCGCCGCGGCCACAGCACGGGTGGCCGCAGGTGCAGGCGCCTCCCGTAGCCCCGATATCGAGCGCTGGCGGCTGGATGCAGCCGGTACCATTGCTGCTGCCACCTCCGAAGCTTCCGCTTCGGCTGGAGGCGCTGGAGGTGGGCCAGGTGCCAGGTGCGGCGCCAGCAGTGGCGCCAGCAGCTGCCACAGGTGGTCCACGAAGCTGATGGCGGTGGAGAAGCACACCACAGAGCCCCTGTCCCCACCGGCGCCCACCGCGGGGACGCCCTGCGCCCCTTCTACTCCTGACACACCGAGCCCCTCTGCTGGCTGCGGCTGCCCCTGCGGTTGCGCCTGCTGCAGCCGAGGGGGCCGCAGCGGGTATCTGCGCTGCATCCAGCTCAGCCGTGCCAGCCAGGCCGCCTCACCCATACGCACCCCCAGCGGGGCGCCGGTGCTGCCAGACGTGTACAGCACCGCAAAGTAAGGCAGCGGCCTCGCGGCCCTGCTGACACCGTGGCTGCGACCTAGCCCTGTGGCTGTGGCCGGCGGCGGCCACTGCGCCGGTGTGCTACTGCCCTGGCCCCCTTGTGCTGCATGGGGTGCTGCAAGCGGCTGCAGCCAGTGCTCCGGGCCCACCTCCACGACAGGGCAGTGACAGCTGCGACGCACCGCTTGGCGATAAGCATGCGTGTCATTATCAGCAGCAGCAGCCAATATCGTGCCGCCGCCGGCGTGTACAGGGACAGTAGGTGGCGGTGGCAGTAGCAGCAGCGCAGGCGCCGCAAGCTGTAGCACCGCCGCCAGCCGCGCCGCCGGCCATGCCGGATCCAGCGGCAGGAATGCGCACCTGCGGTCGTGCAGCACCAAGGGTATGGTTACCTATAACAAAGCCAGCTGTACGGCATCTTGTTTACAGGCCAATCAGCTAGAACGCCTGGGTTCGTTCCAGCACTCTGAATGTGTTGTGAATGCCCTCAAGGGCGCACTCCGTCCGGCTGACGGCTCCGCAGCGACACTCCCTTACCCCGCGGCCAGCACCGCCAGCGTCAGACGCAGATAGTCAGTGGACGCTCCGCAGCACACAGCCACCAGCGGCGGGAGTGCTGGAGGTACCGGAGGTGCAGGGCCGCTGGCCACGGCCACCGCAGCTGCGCCCGGCGCTGCTGTCACCTGATTGGGGCTGTGCTCAGCCACACCACCCGGCTCTGTCTGCATCAGCCCGCCATGCAGCCATGTGCGCAGCCTATTGCTGAGGTTCCGCGCCTGCTGGGCGAGTTCGATTACTGGCAGGGTTGTGCCGCCGGCGACGTCTGTTACCATCGCCGCGGCGGCGGACGGCGAGGCAAGTGCGGCTTGCGCCACCTCCCACAGCTCAGAATACCACTCCACATGGCCGGTACTTTCCATCGTGCTTCACTGGATCAGCCAGTGTGCTGGAGTGCGCGCGAGTATGATGGCGAGGGCGTGGGGGCGGTGCGGCCGCAGTGCGTCGGGAAGACTACCCCGCCTCGACGCGCTGTGCCAACTCCCCGTTGCCCCGCTAAGCCTTAATCAGAGCTGGCAACATTCCGATGAGCTTGGTTGGCTGGCCCTTAGGAGTGGCGTGTTTCGACAGCATTTCCGCGGCTGTCGGCAACCGAACTAATTTGGTTTTCGCCTGCCAGTCGTGTCGCTGTACATGTCAAAGCTGGCGCCTTGAACACAGTCACTATATATGTTGGTTCAATGACAAATGCTGCGTGCAAGCGCTAAATCAGACACGCTGTGACGTGCCATTCGGCATTTAGCCATCAGAGTTATATCTTTTGACCACAACGATGCTGCGAAAGACTCCATCACTCTCGAATGTAGTGCACGCTGTGCAGCAAAGGGCAAAGCCGGGGTCGGCATCAATCAGCACTCGCTCGGCGCTTGTGGGTGGGTCCTTCTCGCGACAGCAAATCCTCTGTGCATGAGCAGTATATGCAATACGGCGGCCGTCGCTGCGATGTCTGCTCTGGTCACCCCGACACTCCTGGCTGGCACCCCACCCCACCAAGCTGGATACCAGCATGCCCCACCGCTGAGCCTGTATTTTGAGGCGTTGCCGTGGCCCCATCATGCTTGTCATCCCCAACACCAATCTCTCACCGTAGGAGGAGCGCTTCTGTTCGGCGGCACAGCCTACTTCTCATATCGGTACTCTAATGCGCACGCTGTCCTGCCGACACCCGACCCCGACGCGCCGATTGACCCGGCAGCTGGGTTCCGCGTGTTTGATGCGATCGCGGACAAGTACGATGAGGCCATTGGACAGGAGGAGGCTGCGTTGTGGTAGGTGAATCGAGGCCGGCGAATCGCATCAGCTCGCATGCCATGAGGGAGAGCCACCTGACGGGTAGGGCAGCTTAATACTCTGTGGTTTCATGGTGCCCGTGTTTACCCAAAGCAGTAAGCGTGTTGTAACATGCGCATGTGCCGCCTCGTTCATGGTCGCGTGACAACAGGTATGGCACCATGCGCAAGTGGCTGCTCAAGCAGGCGAGCGGCGACGTGCTGGAGATATCGGTGGGCACAGGCCGCAACTTCAAGGCAAGGCGCCTCAGAGGGAAATATGAACATGATTACGTGACTGCAGTGGCAGCACAGCGCGGTGTTACACGCTGTTCTCCGGGCCAACGTGCGCACCCGCGTGCCTGCCTGCAACCAGTCCTTCTCCTATTGCTCCTACTCGTCCTTCCCTCCTCCCATCTGCCTTACCTGGCTCGCAGTACTACGACCTGTCCGAGTCCAGCGGCGTTCGCTCGCTCACGTGCACAGACCTGTCGCAGCACATGCTGTTCCGGGCCGAGGACAAGGTGGGCGCGGGGCCACCGCACGCGCGGAATGGGGGGCGGGGGTCTGGCTCCGTGTGCGCGTGTGCGAATGTAGCCTGGTCAGGACAAGTCAACCCGGTCACCAGGTGCACAGGCGCGGACATAACCGCCTGGCCATGCTGGCGCCGGGTGTAGTCGTGGCACTGTGCGGCTGTGCTTTTGTGTGACAGCGTGCTCCCACTGCTCACCGCTGGACCGCCGCCGCCCCTGCCGCCCCCCCTGCCGCCCCCCCTGCCGCCCCCACTGCCGCCGCCACTACCCCTCTGTAGTTCTTCGACGAGCTTCAGCTGGGCATGAAGTACCCGCACGTCAAGGTCAACTTCGTGCTGGCGGACGCGCACGTGAGCGGGCCGCTACCGTTAGTGGCGGGCTGGAGAGCTTGGGCATGAGGCCGCGCAGCGGGCTGGGTTCAGTGCGCTGGGTTGTGTTCGGCATTGGCATTCATGTCGTTGTCCCAAGCTCATGGAGGTAACAAGTTCGTGTGAGGCCACCACCGGCGAACCCCCTGTCTTCGCAGTGTCTGGTGGACCCCAACGCCAAGGCGCCTGAGCCGCCGCCCAAGCCCAAGCCGCAGCCGCCGGCCCCCGGGAAGACTGTCATTCCAGGGCTACCCGCAGTGCCGCCACCGGCATCGGCGCCAGCTGCAGGCAGCGGGCCACAGGGCCAGCCAGCCAACGCGGAGCCCTACGTGTGAGTGCTTTGCCTTGCTTATCTTCAGCGTTGCTCCGGTGGTTTGGTTAGGCCGGAGATTGCGCTAAGTGCTGTACTAGTGATGCCCTGACGCGTGCGCTCCGTGTTTCATGCTCGTCCCGTCCCGCAGGGCGCCGTGGTGGGCCTATTGGCGGCACATGCCCCCACGGGAGGACGAGCCAGCGCCGGCAGCCAGCACGAGCAGTAGAAATGTCAACAGCAGCAGTAGCGGCAGCGTGGATGGCGGCGCTGTAGCGCCAGGCGAGGCCGCGCCGCACGTAAACCCAGAAGACATGCGGGAACTGCCGGGCTTGCACTCCCGCGGCCTGCTGAACCTGTTCCGCGTGCTGCTGCCGGAGTCATCCCAACCCACCAGCAGTAGCAGCGGCGGCGGCAGCAGTAGTAGCAACAGCAGCAGCAGCAGCAGCGTTAGCAGCGGCATGGCAAGCAGCAACCCAGTCGGCACGCCCGCTAGCACGGGCGCCAACGGGTCCCAGGCAGTTGGGATAACGGTGCAGCAAGGCGCGGCCGCGGCGCCCGGCGCCCCACCCACTGGCCCTGCACCCCGGACCCAGGCGGCGGGTGACTGCGGCTGCTCCCATGCACACCCGGAGGGCAAGGAGTGGCAGTACGTCCAGCGGTGTGCGACGGGGCAGCTGGAGGGCGGCGCCAAGCTGAGCCGCTTCGCTCCGGGGCAGTTTGACACGGTGGTGGACACGTTCGGGCTGTGCAGCCACGAGGACCCGGTGCAGGTGCGCGCCGCGATTGGTTCGTGGGGCAGGCTGGCGGAGGCGAGGGCTTGCGTGGGCGGGGCTCGGTGGGCTCTTTGAAGCGCTGGCTGGGAGGCAGTAACACTCTTGCTGCCCCTTCACACCCCCAGGTGCTCAAGGAGATGGCGCGAGTGTGCAAACCCGGTGGCCGCATCCTGCTACTGCAGGTAGGAGGGGCACCGGTACCTCTGACTTGAGCATGCGACCCGTGCCGAAGCCACAGCAGTTGCTGTGCGTCCGGTTAAGTTCCTATTCATCCACCGTGGCGCGGCTGACTCGTGGCCTCTGAGCCCTGCCCTGTCTGCGTGCGCCCTGCTTGCCCCCAGCATGGCCGCTCCCACTACCAGTGGCTGAACGACAAGCTGGACGGCTCTGCCGTGGACCACCAGCGCAAGTGGGGCTGCCTGTGGAACCGAGACATCCTGGACATCGTGCAGCAGGTGTGGGGCTGGAAGGGCTGGCAAGGAAGGGCAGCCGCAGCTTGCAGTCCGTCGCCGGCGGTGACCGGGACTGCTTGATGTCAAGAAAGGGTGGCAGGGGAGGGATGCGCGCTACATCCTGTGGTACCATGAGTGTCGGTGCGCCTGCACGCTACGTCGCACTCAGCTGTCCGCCCCTCCGCTCACTGCTCACATCTGCGGTTTTGTTTTCCGTGTGCGCCGCCGTGCCAGGCGGGGCTGGTGGTGGACAAGAGCACGCGGTGGCACTTCGGCACGTCCTACTACATTGTTGCCTACCCGCCAGTGCAGCGGTAGCGGGTTGGATTGTGCTCTAGGTCATCTTGTCGCAATGATTTACATAAGTATGGCGGTGCGGGGGTCACGGTGATGGCACAACTAAGTTTCATATTCTAGGAGGCTGATGGAGTGCCAAGTCACGCTGGTAGCCTGATAGCTTTTAGTGCTGGGGATTTTGTTGGCGCGACGTGACGGGGCAACTGAAGCAAGTAGCTGACATAGCTGAGTCCCGAGAAACAGTTGGCCGGGCGGGGGCCACGTTAACCTGCTGGCGCTGTCACGTACTCGCATGACGGCGAGCATAACATTCCCGCTGCTGCTGACGCAACACGTATTCCAGCTGCCACTGCTCCCGTCTGGCTGGCATAGCCTGCCCCGGCGTGCCTGTTGCTTGAAGCGGCTGTTCTGCTTTTGTGCCCATGGGCGGAGGCGCATGTAGCGGCCTGCGCCACACCTGCCGGTGCAGGGCAGCCGCAGCCTGCGCCACACAGCTCAGGGCAGCGGCCTGAGCCATCCCCAGCCCAGGCAGCTCACCCCGCTGGACTGCATGCGCCTGCTGGGTTTTACCCCGGCGAGGAGTGATGCGCCAACTGCCGGCAGCACCACCCACCCAGTCCAGGGCTGAATTGCGCCTCCGCAGCTGGCGCTAGGCACAGCATGCAGGAGGCGCCGACTGGCTTGCTTGGGAAGCTACGCGCCGGGCCGCTCGAGCTGACGGAGCACCAGCTCCTGACAGCGCTCCGAAAGTCCTCGCCGCGCCACGCGAGAGCCCTGCGGCAACTCCTGCTACTCTTGCTGCACTGTGCTGGCGCCGTCGCCAGCATGGCTACCCCAGCCGAGGCCCTCCTGATCACGCTGCTCCCGACGCGGGTAAAGCTGGATACCCGCCGCTGCTGCTGAAAGGAAAAAAGGGCTCGATAGGGAATGTGTATGCAGCGACCGTTACACACGCAACAATGGTCAACAGCAAACCGCACGGCGGCTTGCCAGGCATGGTCCAACATGCGCGCATACCGGCTATGGACACGGAGCCCCTGCCACCAAGGCAGCTCGGGTCCGTTCGAAGGCCCCTCCTCAAAAAGAAGCCTGCACGCTACTCCTGTTGTCCTGGCTGGGGCTGGGCTCCAGCTGACCGTCTGCCATGCTCACGGTGAACGCTGTTCTACTGCCCGACACCCCCGCCGCCAGCCCAGCGGAAGGCCCGGCTCCCGGCGCCAAGGTGGCGCCCAAATCCTCCCGCTTAGTCGCTCTTCCGGCGGAAAGAGCAGCCTGCAAGGAATGAGTGGCGCAATGCACAGGGCGTAAGAGCAGTTCCATCGGAATGGCTCTTGACTCTCTGCTGCAGCGCCCCCCCCCCACCCTATGCCGTGTCATTTTGGCCCCGATTTGCAAGCGACCGAGGCGTCAGCACTGCGGCGCTACCTTTCAACCCATGCCATCTCCCCGGGTGAGGGGCCACCGCTGGTAATATAAATACGGGTACCCCGGGGCCCGGCTCGGGGCCCGGCTCGTGTTGGGTCTCTCTCAACCTGAAGTGCCCTACCGCCCCGCTCGCGCGCGCCCAGAGCAGAATTGTGTGTAACCCAATAAACAAGACGCCAACCAGCTCCGCCGCCCTTGAGCGCCCGAGAACCTGTGATTCTAGTGATGCAGCCCCCGCAGCCCCATTTTCGCCAGCGCCCACCCAGCCGCTAGCTCCATTTGCTCCTTGGATAATCCAAGCGCTGCTGCTGCTTTATTGCGCCGAAAGCCTGGCCCTGCCGCTGCCACGATGCTCACCCTCGGTCAGGCGGGCGCGGCCACCGGTAGGGGTGCACAGAACAGACGAGCAGCTCCCGCACATGACGACCGTCTGGCTGTGAGAGAAGACGGTGGTGCTGCAAACAGAACGGGGAGGGCATGGTCACTATATAGTGGCGGCCGGCGCAGCCAAGGCCCAACCCCGCCCCCTGACCCCTAAAATTGCGAGCGAAGTCCGCCCATATGTAGACTCACATGTTGAAGCAGCCCTGGCACTTGACGTCCATGAAGAACTGCGGCGCCGGCAGCAAGGGAAGGTCAGTCTCTCGCAGGCCAAGGAGGTCCCCGCCCCAAGCTAAAATCATGCTTACCGAGTTGGGGCTCTGCACAAGGCGCTTCCGCTTGTGCTTCGTCTTCTCCAGCTCAGCTGGAGGGTTCAGAAGATCGATATCACTGGAGAGCACCTGTGTTCGCAGGCAGGGAGAACCAAAGCCAGAAAGATATCAGAAGACGTGTCCAAAGAATGTTAGCTCGGCGCCCTAGGGGCGGCTCCGTGTTTCGAGTTCAGGCGCCGCAATGCTAGGCTGCGCGCTGCAAGTATGCGCTAGCGCACCATTTTCGCACGGAGGGGCAGGCTCCGCGGTCAGCAAAAGGAGAGGGAGCTCTGAGTCGCGCTCAGCGACAATACCCTCCCTCCGCGCCATGGTACGGTGGCCCCATGCAGCCATTCCTGACGTTGCGCGCGAGGCCTGATGTTGCAACAAGTTAAACACGGCTCAACTTATATCTTAGAGTGGGCCAATGCTACTCGGTGACCCGGACCCTTGGCACCATCCCGGCAGATGGTCGCCTGCACTCAGGCCGGAGAGAGCAGGCCCGCGTACTTCCAGTTGAGTGCCAAGGCCCTTCTATCGCTCCGAGTTGCTGAGTCGAGCAATGCTATGCGGCTGTGCGTGGGGCGTGCCTGTGCGGGTGGTCCTGCCAGGTCCTGCCCTACAGTGCGCTTTAAGGCCTTCTCCTTCCGTGATCCTGCCTGGCTCTGGTGCTTTAAGGGCCCAGAAGGGTCGCAGGGATGCTTTCCAGGACAGAGACTGTCAGGCAGGCCGCAGGCGCCATGCTGATGGCTTACTAATCGATGGGAGCGGGAAATCGGGGGCACCGCCCCGGAACCCCGGCCGGCACAGGACCCTACACAACTCCCTCCCTCCCTCCCTTACATGTCGTGCTGGGCACCGGTGGCGCTGGTGTTCTCCAGGTTGGTTTCGGGCGCATCCTTTCTGGTAGTCCCAACGCCAGCCCGGCCGGCGTCGTCCAGCCCAGCCATCCCAATACAGCAGCCACCTTCCGTCAGCCAGCCATGGGCGCGACCGTCCACAGCGTTTACCGTCGGTTACGAGGTAACATGTGAATTCGCAACTTGCGCTACTGACTGCCTACTCTCGTGCCGCCTGCAAGCCCACTCCGCCTTCCGCTCTGGTCTACGTACGCATTAGTTCCGCAACACTCGTCAATAACTCACCAGCCAGGTTGACCCGGGTTCTGCGTGGCCGCTTATGTGCTCCAGCACCCCAAGCATCCCAATTACTCTACCAGCCAGACTGGGTGGGATTGTCTTCGGCACCGCGTGCTGGCTGGCACCCATTGGTGGGTCGCCCAGGTTCGCCCATTTGCACATGCCTTTACACAGGCACCCTCAAGCACCAACATGTGTGCTCTGCCCGTCCCCACGCCTCTACCTGAGCACCATACCTTCACTTATCCAGTACCATATGCCCGTGCTGTGGCCCTTTAGTACTTGTTACACGAGGCCTCCCGCATCAGCTATGCCTTCTTGCCTACCCGGTACCGTCGTGCCTCGTGCGGTAGTCGGTTGCTACACAGTACCTCCATTAGCGGCGTGCTGACTGCCTGCCGATTGCGTGCTCGTCTACGCACGTGCAGTGCGACAGTGAATGACAAGATGCCTCAGGTAGGAGAACCACAGTCCAGGTCATTGTGCATACTACGCCCCGCATGCATCCTTCAAGCGTGCAAGACACGTGGGGCACAGACAGAATTAGTTCGCTCGTCAAGTCATCAAGTTACCCGTCGTTCGCATATAATACCCTTTGGTGCATATGACACCGCATCTTGGTCCACCCAGAGTCCTTGGCCGTGCACAGTCTCAGCAGTACTGACAAGTAACAGCAGCACACCACCCCCATTTACCATACGCTATGTCTCACATCCTTAGCTCCCTCAGCCCTTTCATCACGCAGCCTTTACTCTCGCACTTCCTGTCACAGGCACTTGGCCAGCTCCTGGAACTCATTCTTGCATTTGATCAGGCCCTCCACGCGGCGCGCCAGCATGTCGCGCTTGGACGCCAGCGCAGCCACCGCGCCCGCCGCTAAGGCACAGAGGGCAAAGGGAAAAACGCAGTCAGGCTACACGCCGGCACACAGCGATAGCGATTCCCACCAGAACTACGGTACCGTAATACCAAGCTGAGCTCGCACGCGGCCTAGGCAGCGCGGTGGCAGGCAAGGTGGGACTCACCGCTGAACATGGTGCCGAAGTCCCCGTCGCTGCGCGCGAACAGGTCCAGTGACACCTCCAGCCCCAGGCGGTCCGTCATGGGGTCCAAAAACGTGCTCTTCAGCGTGGCGGGCGCATACTGCGTCGCCACCGCCAGCCGAATCTTGCGAAACAGCGCCTCCGACGCCGACACAACGTCGTCAGACGACGAGCTGGCGCCACCGCCCGCTAGCACGCCGCCCACGCCACCTGCCCAGCATGAAGGATTCGTTGTCAATGAGCGCGTAAGCGGCATAGCCCCTGCTGCATACTGCCATACACACGGCATGGAGTTTGGGAAGGCCAATGCAATTCTGCAGGTCCCCTCGCACCTCCGTTCTGCAGCGCGACGCGGCGTGACTTGGTCGCCCGCCTGCTGGGCGTGTTGTCCTCGAAGCGCCCCGGTCCCCCGGGAGCCCCGACACCGCCGCCCAGCTGCACAGCTTTGAGGCGCTCGTTCAGCACCTGGGCGGTGGCGGCAGAGGAGGGTGTCTCAGGCACCGTCATCTGCACTCGCGCCGGGCCAGGCGTTGGCATGGCGCCCTGCGCGGGTGCGTCGACGGGGGCTCCACATCAAGCAAATGCAGGCCACACGCAGCTGCGCTTCGGTGTGTGCGCACGGCGACAATCGAACTGTTGCCAAGGTATGACATACGCAGCGCGGCGTCCTCCTCACCTCCGCATCCTCGGCAGCGCCGTCCATGTCGCCATCCTCTTCGCCCTCCACGTCCAGCGGGTCGCCCGGGTCGGGCACGTGCGCGTACATGTTCATGGCGAACTGGCTGGTAGCGGCCTCCAGGTGCGTGCGCAGCATGATGCGCGCCTGCTCCTCCAGCCGCGAGATGAAGGACTGATGCGCGCTCCGCAGCGTGGCGTGGAAGGAGATGTACGGGTGCAGGTTGTCCTTGCTGCCCACTGTACAGATTTGGGAAAGGCAGAGCATCCGGGTCAGGTATTAAAAGGCACAACAGGCGCAACATGTCGCAGCCAGCTGCGGTGCTTACGGGTAGCCGCGGCCCGGTCCGCAGCGATGTCAAACAGCCGGCGCAGGATGAAGGCCAGGCGCACGCACGCCGCGTCCAGCAGCGGGCCCAGCGCCTCCTTGGCCGCCTGGCGCGCAATGTCTTCGGCCGCCTTGGCCGCGCCCCCGTTGTGGTGCTTGCCCTTGTAGGCGTACATGATGTTCCGCAACCGGTCGTTGCTCATGCCTGCGCAGACATGATTAGGTGCTTAGCGCCGCGCTAGGGTAACACTGCACTTCAACAGCACACGGCACCCTTGCGTTGCGCCCAAGTGCAGTACCGATACCACTCACTCGTGGGGAAGCGGGTGTGCGCAACCGCCATATGGAACTCCTCCAGGCAGCGCTCAAACGCCGCCCCGCCAAAGAGCTTGCTGTCGTGGTGCAGCGGCTGCACGGAGGCTCCCGAAATGCCCGGCCACTGCACAGCCACAGAACCCAGCGCACGTCATGCTTTGCCCCATACAAGTTGCTCATGCTTGTAGCCCGCACCATGAGCCTGGCCTTGCTGCATGTACAGAAAACAAGGTATCGTACCTGCGGCGCGCGCGAAGCCGCCCGCTCCTCGTCTGTCGTCAGGCCGTGCTGCATGGGGTCGGGCTCCGCTGAGCCCTGCAGCAGCGACACCACCTGGCGCGCCACCGTGTCCGCGTACTTCATGGCCGCCCGCCGCAGCGCGCCCACGTCCTCCGCGCTCTTGAGCCGGATCTCCGCCGCCATCAGTTCGGTGGAGACCGCGTCGCAGCGCTCCTGCAGGAGCGCCAGGGTGGCGGGCGCCGCCTCGCGGTACCGACGGCTCAGTTCCTCCTCCAGGAACCTGTGGGGCAACCAGCGGTCAGGTGTGGTGTTTGATCAACACCACAGAATGCATGTTCGGCGACTAAGCAGTAGATGATAATCATACGCCGGATCCCCGCAAGCGCCCAGCCAGTGGTAACCTAAACGCAGGTGCAACGCACTTCTTCAAGTTGCTGAAGCCGATGCGGCTGGCGAACCGCTCCTCATCGAACCCGCCCTTAATGCCGTCCCGCATGTGCTTGTAGATGGCCGTGTCCACCTCCGTCATGCTCCGTCGCCACTCCGCGCTGCTCTGGATTACGCGGTCCTGTTAAGACAAGCAAGAATCCGTTAGCTCCGCTGCTGTACTGGTTTACGTCGCCAGCCCCACCACAGCCGGATGCCTGTACCGCCAACCATGCCTTGCTGCATGGCCGTTTACTTTCTTTCCAGCACAGTTGCACAGATTTCGCGGTCGCAGACATCATACAAACTGAGGTTATACCTTGGGCAGCGCCACGAAAAAGGGCCGCACGTTGGGCGGCAGGTAGCCCGTTGCGGACAGGTACTTGTCAACTTCCCAGCGCTCCGCAAACTCCTTCAGCCGGTTGTCGAACTTGCTTGCCACAATGACCTGGCGACCCGTGACCCACATGCGGCAAGTGTCAATCAATACAACTGTGAACGGCCCTGTTGCGGATTCTTCTGCGCTATCCTCCCTGGCCTGTCAACCCCTCGTTCTGCCCAGGCGCGCACCGTCCGCTGGAAGTAGGGGTCCACCTCCTGCACCACCCGCAGCCACAGCGAACTGGCCCACTCCACGCTGCTCTGCTGCAGGAACAGGATCATCCTGTACACGCCAAGGCAGGTATGGCGGAGCGCCGTCAACTCATAACTGCATTGAATTCATGACAGAAAGGGCACGACATAACTAGCTTGCCTGTGAGGCGGCGACGCCTGCGCCTTGACCATGGACATGATTTCATCGGGCGTGTTGTCCAGCTCTCCAGTTTTAGCCTTCAGAATGAAGCCGGGCGTGTCGATGATGGTGAGGTTGGGGCAGTAGGCGTACCTGCGCGGCACAGCCACCGCAACAGTCAACAACACGACAGCTGCCTGGCGACAGAGGCCCATCTGGGTTGCAGTTCCTCAGGAACTCACTCGGCCCGCATGACGATGGGCTTGGACGACACCGCGATGCCCCCCATCTTGCGCAGGTGCTCCTCCGTGCGCCGCTGGATCGCGTCGGCCACCGCGGTCTCAGGAACGATCGGCGGGCCTGCCAGTCAGGGGGAGCGGCCCGTCATTCATCAGTGAGCGTCGGGACTGTTTTGGGTTAAGTCACTTGGCGCCACGTGCAGCAGTGTCGCGACAAGCTGGGTCTGCGCCATGCGCTACCTCCGTGCTCACCGTATTCGTCCGAGTCCTCCTCCTGCAGCCTGCAGCGCGGCTCCTGCGCCGTGGGGTCGTGCACCATCTGCACAATGAGCGGCCGCCGCGTGCCCATCTCCACCTCCCGCACGTTGAAGCGGAACTGCGTATGTGGGGTAGTGCAAGGGTTTTGCCAAACCAGATCAGCATGTCAGTCATTGGCCTTGGAGTTGCTTGATAGCTCCCCCAAAAGGCGGCCGCTCACCCCAAGGAACGCCTCGAGAAGAGACGACTTGCCGTCCGACTGGCCTCCAATGGCCACAATCTCGGGGATGGCTAGTGACTCCCCCATCGCCACCGCCGCAGCTTGCAACCGACTGCACACCGGTGGAGGAGGCAATAATCAGGTTATAATACTGCAGACATGCATGAGAGGGACCGGAACTGCCCGGTTGGCTCATAGAGTACCTGTACGCTTCATAGCGCCGATATTCAGACCTGGGGGACCGTGTGCGGAACATTGAGTGCATGCAGGTTGGTACGGATGCACGGATGGCCCTCACTACACCACGGTGGAGGGTACACTCGGGGAGGGCACTGTAACGGGTTGCGGGCGCACCCCTTCCTAACCCCACACGCCCTGCCGTTGTCTGGCTCCCGTCATCCGGCGCTGGGACATGGAGCCTTCCAGCATTCCACACGTTTCCGTCTCTCCACACGCCTCACCTGTAGGCACGATAGCGGATCTGGGCCTCCGACGTCTCAAACAACTCCTGTGTGGACTCCCGTAGCGAGGAGTCCGCCGCTTGTGACCGCCGGACCATTCCACCCGGCTGCACCTGAATTGATCCTGGCTTGTGCTGGCCTGGCTGCATGCCACTGCCCGACGTGTGGTGAGCCCGCGAGTGCGAATGGTGCGCGTGCTGGTCCGAAGGCGCGTTGTCCCTCTCCCGGTCAAATACGGGGTTCTCGTGGTGCCTAGAGCTCGTGGACATCTCTTAGCATGCGCCCGCTTCACAAGTCGTGAGCAGTAAAGTGTTGACCTTCAAACCACTGCGCGACAGCTAGCGCGCTTGTCAGGCTATCATTCCTAGTATTCGGTGTTGTATGTAGTAAAGTATATATCTTATCGCACGAGAGACCCCCTAAACATGCGAGCTACGGGCAAAGGTCGACTTCGGGAAGGCCCATGCGGAAGAAGTCGAAAAGCCTCACTGGAGCAAGCTGTGTTTGTTCTTACATTGTGTTGTATTGCTAGGAACACTTTTCCTTTGAAGCTGAACGTACCCTGGCCTTTGGCACGCCAGTCACAAACCCTTCCAAAAGGAGCAACTCCTAAGGCTTGCGAAAATGGGAAAGACTAAAAAGGGAAAGGGACGCTTGGATAAGTTCTACCACCTTGCCAAGGAGCAAGGGTAAGCGCGAACCATCAAGTGCAGCCGTCGGGCGTCGAGGTTTTCGTGGCGGACGACGCTAATCTTGGCTTTCGTATACTTATTTAGTGCTGGCGCTCGAGTACATGGAATCTAGGGCCTCGCAAAGCTGCCGCCGCCGCCTGACGTTGCATGCTGTCGCAAGCCGACTGAGCACTGCGCCCTCTCGCGCAATGTATGTGCAGATTTCGTTCACGTGCGGCGTTTAAGCTAATTCAGCTGAACCGGAAGTACAACTTCCTGGGGAAATGCCGGACCCTGCTGGACCTGTGCGCTGCGCCAGGTGGGTTACTGGCGGCCTCGCAGCACGCGCTGCTGGGGCGTGGTTGAGCCTGTATGGGCGCTGTGCATGATGCACTTGTCCGTTCTGCGAGGGATGTACAAGGGACAAGGGAGCATCGGAACACAGGAAGGGAAGGTACCACTAGGGTTTCGCCCTGGGGTTTCGCCCACCCACCGTGGCCATTGCCATCGCCGTCGCCGTCGCTGCGCCGCGCAGGCGGCTGGCTGCAGGTGGCGGCCAAGACCATGCCCGTGGGCTCCCTCATCTTGGGTGTGGACCTGGCGCCCATCAAGCCCATCCGCGGCGTGAAGACGCTGGTGCAGGACATCACCACGCAGCAGTGCCGCACGGCCATCAAGCGCGAGGCGGGGGGCGCCAAGATGGACGTGGTGCTGCACGATGGTGCGCCCAACGTCGGTGGTGCCTGGGCCAGTGAGGCATACAACCAGGTGCGTGCAGAGCCAGTGGCCGCTTGTAAAGTGTGTTGTTGAGGGCGTGGTTGCGCACACGGTAGTTACATGGCAGGACAACCGTGTTTTGACTGGGCGTGCCACCAAACCGTGCCCATACCAATACCAACACGCAGTCTTCGCTGGTGCTGGACTCGCTGCGCCTGGCGGTGGAGACTCTGGCGCCTAAGGGTACCTTTGTAACCAAGATTTTCAGGTGGGATTGACTGAACACCTGACAGAAGCCCGCGCCTCTGTCGTCTCCCGCCTGTATGCGGGATGCCTGGCGGCTTTCCGCTACGCACTGGCACGGGCGCACAGAAAGGATACGCAGCGCTCATTCGCAACCGGGGCCCCCGTGCGCAGGTCCAAGGACTACAACGCGCTTCTGTACGCGTTCAACCAGCTGTTCGACAAGGTGGAGGCCACGAAGCCCGCGGCGTCGCGTAACACCTCGGCTGAGATCTTCGTGGTTTGCCTGGGCTTCAAGGCGCCCGCTAAGATCGACCCGCGCCTGTTGGACAGCAAAATTCTGTTCCAGGTGCGCAGCGGGACGGGGGCAGCCGGGTCCAGGGGGACAAACCGGTGGCGGCGTCTGCAGAGGCGTCAAGTGGTGCTGAGCGGGGCCTTGTGGTGTTTGCGTCGGTTCATTCCACAGGAGGTGGCGGAGCCCAAGAAGGTGATGGGCCCGGAGGCGCTGCTGCGGCAGAAGATTAAGCAGCGGCGCTTCCGTGAGGGCTACGATGAGGGCTTCTCCACCTCTCAACGCATCACCAGTGCGCTGGCCTTCCTGGTCAGCGATGGGCCCGTGGAGATGCTGGGCAACTTCACCGAGGTGAGGAAACGAGGGCTGACGAGGCGCGGGAGGGCGAGACTGGGCGTGGAGCTATGGGGCGCGGGTATAGGGGGACGGGAAGCAGGGAGGATAGGACGCGGTGGGAGGCATGGTGATTGGCGTTGGAGTGAAGGGCAGTTTATAAGGGCATTGGCGAGGACGGTCGACTGCCCACCCAACGCACCAGTCCGTCATCGCCCTGTAATCTGAAGTGGCAAGCCGTTTGCAAGTTGGTGCGCGTGCTAGTTGCTAAGCGTGGTGCTTTCCTGCTTCCTCACCTCGCAGATGGCGCTGGAGGGCCCGCACTCTTGGGTTGTGGCGGAGGGGCTGGGCGAGGGGGCGGCGGAGCCCAAGGAGCTGGCCGCCAAGATCCGCAGCCACGCCGCCACCACGGCGGAGATCCGCACGCTGTGCAAGGACCTGCAGGTGCGGGGCTGGGGCACGCAGGGCGCGTGCATGCGTGGCGTGACATGGATGCACCCGGCGGCTGACATGTTGCACACGTGCATGCACCAAACACGGAGCCGACAAGAGGGCAGGTCACACACGTTCATGCCTGCGATGTGGACGACGCGAACATGGCCTTTGCACCCACGCCCTGTAATAACCTGCACGGCTGGTGGTGTGTGGCTGTGTGCACAGGTGCTGGGCCGCAGCGAGTTCAAGCAGCTGCTGCGCTGGCGCCTGGCGCTGCGGAAGGACCTGAAGGCAGATCTGGCCACCGAGGAGGAGGCGGCCAAGGTGGGGCGAGAGGGATGGGAAGCTGCTGGTCAGGCAGGGTGCGGAGAAGGCGAGGTAGAAGTCAGAGAGAATGGTGAGGGGCATTCACACGGTTGGTAGTCCTGCGACCGCTGATGTGTTGTAAGCTGGGTTGGCAGCGCGGTGTGGCATGCTCCCGTGACACGTGCCCAAGCCAGCGCTGCATGCTATGTTGTGTACGCTGACCTCAACGCTCGGCTGCTGCGTGGCTCGCTGTGCAGGGCGGTCACAAGAAGGCCAAGGGCGCGGACGCCAAGGCGGGCAAGGACGGTGAGGCGGGCAAGGAGGGTGAGGCGGTGGACCCGGAGGAGGCGCTGATGGCGGACATGGCGGCGCTCAAGGACAAGATGGCGCGCGAGGCCAAGCGCGAGAAGCGCAAGCGGCGCGAGATGAAGATCAAGGCCAAGCTGCGCGCGGCGCAGGCGGTGCAGAGCGAGGGCCTGGGCGAGGACCCGCACCAGGTGGGCTGGGTGAGGGGCTGCAGGTAACTTCAACTTCGCGGGGGTTGCTCTTTGCGGTGGGTGGCCATGGGCTTGAGTCGGTTGATGGGGAACGCGCAGGGGGGCTCACAATTATGTGTTTTCTTAGGATGAGGCGCCACGACATTTAGCACTGACCCTATGTGATGTGCGCGCCTGTGCCGGCGGCTTCTACCCGACGTGCTGCAGGGCGGTCCGGAGCAGCTGTTCAACCTCAAGGGGGTCGAGGCCGGGCTGGGCGACGCGGACGTGCCCGACGACGACATGATGGACGTGCTGGAGGCCGGCTCCGACGACGAGGTGGGCAGGGCGGGGCGCGGGGAGCGGAGAGGGGCAAGGCATGGTTGGGAGCGGCCGGGCGGGTCTCAAGTTGGGCACGTGATTGTGAAGACCCGGGAAGAGGTCAAGTAGCCCATTAAATCTGGGGTGGGGAGGAATCAAACATGGCGCCGGCACGGCATATACAGGGTAGGGGTGAGTGTCGCGTCGTGTGGCGCGTGTCTCAACTGAGCCGCCAATCATGCACAGGACTCGGACGCTGCGTCGGGCAGCGACGCGGACAGCGACATGGACAGCGACCTGGCGTACGAGATGGATCTGGAGGACGCGCTGGACAACTCGTACAAGGAGTACCTGGAGCGCAAGGTGGGAGCCAGAGAGACATGAGGAGGGCGGCTGGGCGGTGGCGCGCATGGTGGCGCGGGAAACCCGCCAGTGGATAGCGCGTGTAGGATTGGGTGGTCAGTTTTTCTTGCTGGGTAACGGGTAACGGTGAAAGCAGCCCACGTGCCGGGTTCTGGGGAAAAACACGGATTGCGTATGGAAGGGCAGCAACTGGTAGGTAGCTGCTAGGTGCGTGTGTGACAATACTTAGATTGCACAGAGCTACTACATATTGCGTAGAGACGCGTGCCATGGGCCTTACCCTAGCCACCCTGGAACTGTACCGTATACACGCAGGGTGTGCGCGCGGCGGCCGAGCGGGAGCGGCGCAAGCGGCTGGGCATGGAGGGCGAGCTGGACGAGGACGACGAGGGCGGCGCCGCAGCTGACCGCAGCGACGACGAGGACGACGATGTGGAGCGGCTGGAGGACGACGACGGCGAGGACATGGAGGGTGGGTGAGGGCTTGCAACTTGGGCTGAAGGGAGGTCGCACGGCGTACGACGGTGGCTTTGATGTCTTGCGCTCCTGCTGGTTCCGTGCTGGCTCATCTTCCTATGGATTTGCAGCTCTTGTGTTTCTTCATTGCTCTCGTGTGCTCTCTTGTGGCGGCAACCTACAGGCGGGCTGCTGGTGTCGCTGGATGAGGACCGCGCGGGTGTGGCCAAGAGCGGCTCGGCCATGGCGGCACAGTGGTTCAAGCAGGACTTGTTCGCGGACCCCAACCTGCTTGACGACGACGACGAGGAGGCGGGCGCTGGGGAAGACGCGGCGGACAAGCGGCCTGCCAAGAAGGCCCGCACGGACGGCGCGGAGGCGGCACCCGCGAAGGGCAAGAAGGCCGTGGCCGCACATGCTGAGGAGGACGAGGAGCCGGTGAGCGTGGGCCGGGCAACACGGCGTGGGGGCATTTGGAGGCGGGGACACGGCTGGGCTGCATGCTAGTCGGCGCGGTGATGATTGCAGCCAAACATTTCTGACACCTCTTGTGCGAGGGCTCCGCAAGGAGCTCGCTGAACGTACTATGCTGACACAACTGAGCGCCTTGTTCCAAAAGCATTTCAAGTGGCATTACCATGCGCCCCTGCCGTCTGGCGTATCCGCTGCACACCAAAGTGTGCGCCTGCAGCGCATGGTATTGAAGCGCCTGTGCTTGAGCAGGCGCAGGATTTTACGATTGCATGTCCCCCTTTCCCACAGGCCTCTGCTCGCGCGCGGTCCGGTCTAGGCGCCGGGACGTCCGCGGCGGCTCTGGCGGGCGGCAAGGGCCGGCGGGGCGGGGCTGACTTCGAGGTGGTGCCGCAGGAGCCGTCCGGGTCGGGCTCTGGTTCCGGTTCGGACTCGGGCACCGACTCCGAGGACGAGTTCGACATGCTGGACGATCAGGTGCGTGTAGAAGGCGGTGTGTTTTAGGGAGTCTATAATGGCGCTTTTGGACAAAAGCCTGGCTTGAGTCCCGCAGAAGAGGCAACCCTGAGCCTAACACTTACTACATTTTAGACGATGGCCCCCTTGGGTCATGATTGCAATTGTTTCGCGGCAAATTCTCCATCTGGGCACTATGTTAACTACGCACGCGTCCTGCGGTGGGTCACAAACCTCAGGGGCATGCACCTTCGCATCCAATTACCACCCTACGAACACCCTCCGCCCATTCTGGCCTGTAGGGGAAAGCGGAGGTGCTGGCTCTGGCCAAGCGAATGCTGCGGCGCAAGGAAAAGGAGTCTATCGTGGACGCCGCCTACAATCGCTTCGCCTTCCACGACACTGGCCTACCACGCTGGTTCGCAGAGGATGAGCGCCGGTTCATGAGGTGCGTGTATTCAGGACTATGGCCGGGTGTTGGCGGTGTTGTGGATTTGATCACTTGCTGATGTGCATGCCGGTTTAGTCTATACGGTAGACTTAAACAGACGGTGGCGTGGCGCCCACGTTCTGGTGGCCATGCATGTGCTTGAGCCCTGACTCAAGTATGAATGCCCGTATCCCGCGTGCAGGCCGATACCGCAAGTCACGAAGGCGGACATAGAGGCAGAGAAGGAGCGGTTAAAGGCGATTGACGCGCGGCCCATCAAGAAGATCGCGGAGGCGAAGGCGCGCAAGAAGCAGAAACTGGTCAAGCGCCTGGAGCAGGCGAAGCAAAAGGCCAACGTGAGTTTGGGATCTTTGGCACCTCTGCGCTCCCTTTGTTCGCCACATCTGCGCCTCTCTGCAGCGTCAAGGCGGGTAACAAGTTTTACTGTCAGTAGTAGGTCTGGAAGCTTGTGCTGCGGGATCAAGTAAGAAGCCCAACCACTCGTCCCTGCGCTACTTACCTGCACCACAGGTTGTGGCTGACCAGGAGGACGTGCCCATGAAGTCCAAGATGCGCGAGATTGAGAAGATTTACGCCAAGGCACACAGCAGCGCCAAGCGGAAGAGCAAGAAGGGCCGCAAGGGGCCGCCGCTGGACAAGCGCCTGAAGAAGGACAAGAAGTCCATCAAGCGCGCCGAGCAAAAGATGAAGAAGGGCGGGCGTAAGGGTAAGGGCAAGGGCCGGTAAATGCAGCGCTGCTAGTCTGACCGGAACGAGGCTGTGGGCGTGTTGGGAGTTTGAGAATGGGTTTCTGAAGCGGTTCCCGGCCTGCAGCGGGATCTGCAAAGCACAGGGCAACGAACATGCATGGCGGCTGTGACATAGCACTGCGTCAGCCCGTGACCTAGCTGGAGGCGCGGGGCTCAGCCCTCGAGAGCGTAACTTTGACGTGAGCACGAGAGGTGCACGCGTGGCCATGATGCGCCTTGGCCCTGTCAAGCGCTGGTCAGCGTGGGGAAGTGGGTAGGCAGAGGTAGTGATGCACCCGTGTAGCGATGAGGTAGTGTTAACTGCGATCGGATAGCGCAAGGGGCACACTGCCCCTATAGATGATGATGGGATGTGGCAAGCCTTGACAAGAAAGGTGGCTCTCCCTCTCAAGGAAAGTGCGTTGAGAAGAAGGGAACGCCCCGTTGATTCTTTTGACCGTCCGGATAGATGGCTTGCAAGCTTGGGGGAAGGTGCCTGAATTAAGGTGCAGCGTGGTAGCCGCAGCCGCTGTGGCTGCAGAGGCGTAAGCGGCGAAAGTTGTAAGCGATGTATGACTGTGTTTACCTTCAGCTGTGACATGAGAGCTTCCTGAAAGAACGAGGCGGCTTTGTCGAGAGCTGTAGATGCTCGCGTGGTCAGTCAGTGCAGTCCGCTGTGAGCGCCGTATATCTAGGTGTGTTAGGCCCGGGTCCAAGGTAGACCCACAGCTGCAACAAAGTAAGGATCAGAGCTGTCACCTTCGTTGCATATGTTACAGCTCCACCGAAGGCGTTCCCATGCGCGTTCCCCCGTTCCCCAGATGCCGCGTAGGCAGCTCGTAGGCTTGCGCCTGCAGGCCCTACACCCCTACCCCGCTCAGCCGGACTGTGGGAGACCGGGACTTGTTACACGTGAGAGTTAAATATTCGTATCTCGTGCAGCTTGTGTGTCTCGTGCCGCACAAGGCACGTCACAGGGGCCGGGTGCGGCGCCGTGAAGCACCAGTCGACAAGGGAAACATCGTGGGGGACCGAATGACAAACCCCATGGTCACAGGCCACCACGGCTCCCTCAACCTGCTGTTGACCTGCTATATTTTGCAACTGTTGATATAGAATGTCGCTACGTAACCTGATCTTAGCTGACAACACAGGAAGCGGAAGTGCTTAAACATTTAGACTGCGTGGAACGCTGCGTTAGTATCCAGCCATGTCGCAAGGACACAGGTAGGACTATGCAAGATGCGTCAAACTGACTTTCTCCGTCCGTGAGGTCCCCGGTCCGCCAAGAAACTTTCACCCCGTTTTGGCTTGTTTTCACAGGGATGCGGGTGCTGCGGCATGCCGGACGATAATCGTCACCAACCATTGCCCGCCCATAATGCGGAAACGCGACATATGGTGCGTCGCCCGGCCTCGCATGCGCTCGCCAGCAACCCCCTAGTTCCGTGTGCAAGCTTTTGCTCTATCCCTAAACTGCTTTTGAGGCCGTGGGTAGTCGTTCGTCAACGTGACGCTGTATCGATGCGGGAAGCGCGTCTGAACAAGATGATGCTCGCATTTAAGGCCTCTCGTGCGGAGCAGCCAGAGCGGAGTCCTGCAAGCCTAAGCCTCTAGGCTGCTAGGTAGTAATTGCAAGCTGCTGGTCGTCAAATTTGTACACTAGCGGGTGGGGCGTCAAGCCAGCTCAAGCCAGCTCTGGTACCCTCTGACCACTCTGACCGGGCGCCCCTGCCTCGTGTCGGCTCCCGCAGGCGTGTGGACCAGTTCCACCTGCTTAGGAAGGTTGGAAGTGGATATGCATCCACCGTGTACCTTGGTAAGCTTGATGACTGTACCAGCGTTGCCGGGGTCTACTCACCAAACCAAACCACTATGTGCACGCAGGGACGTGTCGGACGTCAGGAAACCAGGTGCGCCCGAAGGGTTTAAGGATCAAAGTCTGGCGTGAGTGTTTGCTGACATCGTGTAATAACGCGCAGGTCGCGGTGAAGCTGTATCATAAGCAAAAACTGAGTGAGCTGAATCATTTCCAAGTCGCTCGCGAAATTACCATTCATTCCTCACTTGATCACAAGAACATCATCCAACTGGTAAGTCCAAATCGCCATGTCTGGCTTTGATGATGCCTGTTTCCCTGCTGAGCCTGACTAACTCAGCATGGCGGGGTACATGTCACTCACAACAGTGGGCGGCCTTTGAGGACCAATATGGCATCTACCTGGTGTTTGAGTACGCAAGCAAGGTAGGGCTGGGGAGTGACCGTCAAACGGGGCACGTTGGCATGGCCGAAAGACAAAGGAAGACCCTGGCTGCGCGGGATAGTGCCACGGCCAACCCTGGGGTGCTCCTGACGCTGACTTTTACGGACTGCCGCGTCGCGGACAGGGCGACGTGTTCACGGAGGTGGAGCGGAGAGGTGGTCAACTGGACGAGGCGGAGACGGTCCGCGCGGTGAGCGGTCGGGGTGGCACGGAAACGCTTTTCGGGGGAACACAAAGTGCTTTCCCTTGCAATCAGAAGACTATGATCGATGTACAACTCTCTGCCACGGCTTACAGGTGGTCTACCCCTTTCTCAGCGCGCTGGACTACCTCCACAGTCGCTGTATCATTCACCGGTGGGTCCACGCCGCAAATGACTGTGTCAAAGGTTGATGAGAGCCGGCCCGAGCCGGCCCACCTTGTCCGGGCCCCACCCTCTAAATTAGCCGTTCCCCCGCTTCCTGGCATTTTACCGCAGTGATATCAAGCCCGAGAACCTGCTGTTCACTGCGACCGGGGTGCTTAAAGTGGCGGGTAAGGCAAGGCGGCACAAGGTGGCTTGGGCGTATGCCGGGCCCGTTGCGTACGAGGGGCGACGGCGTGGCGCAAGCATACATAAGGAAGCAACTGCCGCATGTCCTCGCCGCAGACTTTGGGTTGTCAATCAACTTCAGCCAGGAGCGGCCGGTGACGCGCGTGGGCACACTGGACTACAGTGAGTGCTGGGCGTGGTGGCGGCAAAGATTGCGGCTGCAAAGTGGGGCGGGCACCGCCATGGAGATAAGGATGGTACATCGGCTTTCGAGCCGGCAGGCTTGCGCGCGACATGATGTCGACTCCGCACGCACCAGCATGAGCGGAGAGCAGCTGTAGATGCGCGTGGCAGCGTGCATGCGCTTTTGCGGTGGAAGCCGTGAGGGAAGGGTAGGGGCCAGCTAAGCGCCTTGAAGTGTGGTGACCTTTGGGCCCGAGGGCTCCACCCAATGACGTGTACCATGCTGCAGGACTTACTTGCACCTGACCCGCTGCCTGTGCAGTGGCGCCGGAGGTGGTGGTGTGCCCGGACAAGCACCGGCCGCAGGACCACAAGGAGCTCAAGCACTTGCACTACACGCCGCTGGTGGATGCATGGGCGGTGGGCGTGCTGGCATATGAGCTCATTGTGGGGCGGCCACCCTTTGACAAGGTATAAGGGAAAGTGCTCGGCACATGACGGGTGATTGAGTTTGGACGTTGCGGGTTCGGCGCAGTGGACCGTCCGGGGTCTTCGTGCCGCACATCCACTGAACGTGCTCGTGGCGGCCCTTGCAACTACAGGGCCAGAAGAAGGCAACTATTGCCGAAATCCTCAATAGTGAACCATTCATCCCGCCTTGGCTGTCGGAGGGCGCTACGCACTTCATTCGCTGGTCACTGACCAAGGAGGTGGGCAAGCGCCCCTCCGTGCAGCAGCTGGCAGAGCACCCCTGGATCGTGAGCCACATGAAGCAGAGTGTGCTGGCGCCCGCACGGCGGCAGCTGGTCAAGACAGGTGGGTGGGTGCACAGCAGGCCGGTATAGTTGCATGGGCATGAAGAATGGGCATCCAGGCCATGGGTGTTGCTCGCCTGCCGGGCCAACACAGCACGCCGGCAAAGCACTGAACATCAAGGAACCTCCGCGTGTGCCGACTCCATACCTTGACAGACTCGTTCGTGGAGCCGCGCCAGCTGGGCTTCCGCGGCAGCAATGCGCCTGGCGCCGGCGAGCCATCAGGGCCAAGCAAGGAGCCGCCGCGGCCGCTGCAGGTGTCATCGGTGGCGCAGGGCGGCCGCTTCCTGGGCCACTCCAGCTCCATGTCCGCTATGGACGGCATGCGCTACCGCGACATCCATCTGGACTCGGTCACAGGCGGCATGGCCAGCGCGGCAACGGAGGCACTCAAATCGGTGAAGCGCGTGTCGGACGGTGACGGCACCACGGGCGGGCGGCCCAGTGCGGCAGGCGGACGCGTGAGCCGCGCGGGCACGGCGCGCAACAGCGGCACGGGGCAGGCACCACTGAGCCGCATGAACAGCATGAGTGCGCAGGCTGTAGTGGCGGCTGCGGCGGCGGCGATGGCTTCAGGGTCTTTCGGCGGCGCGGCGCACGGCAGCGAGGACAGCCCCAAGGGCGGGCGGGCGCTCACGCGTGAGGAGCTGTACGCCTCGCTCACGGCGCCCCTTGGCGGCCGCGGCAGCCCGGTGCTGGCGCGGTCGTTCACGGCAGGGCGGGCCAGCCCCGCGCCGCAGCAGATGGCGCCGCTGCCTACGAACGCTGGGCGCAAGAGTGGAGGCGGCGGGCTAGGCAGTGGCCGCAGCAGCCTGAGCGGGCAGGCTACCGGGGCGCCTCCCAGTCGCGGGGCGGCTGAGCTGGCGCACGACCTCAGCCGGCTGCGAGTGGACTCAGCCGCGAGTGGGGGTGGCGGCGCGGCTGGCCCCTCCACCAGCGCCAGCGGTGCGGTACCGTACAGCCCGGGCAAAGGCTCCTCGGGCATCCGGCCGTCCCCGCCACAGGCGCCGTCGCCCACAGCGCGCGGCCTCAGGACAGGCTCCCCGCTCATTCCCAGCCGGCTGTCGCAGTCCTTCACCAGCCCCGTGTCGCCCCTCGCCGCTGGCTCTAACGCCAGCGCTGGCACGCCGCACCTCAGCCGGCTGGGCAAGACATCAAACTCCGGCATAGTGCCTGCCGTCGCAACGGCTAACACGCCTGGCTCTGCCCGGCCGCCGGCTGGCATGGATGCACATTCCTCAGCTGCCTCGTCTGCAGCGGCGGCGGGCGCCCAAAGCAGCCCGCATCAACCTGCCGCTGCTGCCGCTGGCAGTAGCTTGACAGTCAGCACTACGCCAGCTAGCCCAGGCGGCTCAAGCGGCTACGGCCAAACGAGAGCCAGTCCGCGAGAGCTGCCGGGGGAGCGGGACCCTGAGCTGGAGGACTCAGAGGTTGAGGACGAGCCTGAGACCGAGCGCAGTCCAAGCAAGAGCAAGAGCCTGTTTAAGAAGATCTTTAGCTGACGCACCGCATGTAGTAGCAGGGCACTGCGATGCACCTGACCACGTGTGGTGGACTGATGGTGGAAGGCAGCGGCATGCTGTTAACTGCGTAGAGGGCGGTGGGTGTCGATGGGGTTGACAGTGCTGCGGGTATTGCAATGGACTGGATCAGCGCACGCTGGTTTGCCGAATAAGCGGCGGCGGGATGCCGCTGTGGACTCACTAAGGTGTGTGCCCGGTGTGCCCGCTTCGTATTGTGGTGGTCTACACTGGCAAGGGGCCCCGAGCTTGGATTGCGGGATACGGTACCCGCATTATGACGTCATTTCGTCAAAAGCCTCACGAGGGCGCGCGAAGTTGCTGCCGGCTGTATACGGCATGTGTGCGGTTGAGGCTGGAGGAGTACAACAGAGACTACGCATGGCCGCAGCGCAGTAGTGATCCGGCCGTGTCGGTGTGAAGCAATGTCGGGGCGGCAAACCCGAGTTTTGGGACCGGTACTTGGCAGTGCTCTGGTGTCAATTCCTCCACCTGGGTGTGATCACGGTCGTAAGGGAGTGGTGAATGCATCGGTATTGAGCGGCGACCAGACTCTGGGTCTGCACAGATGGATGGCTGGGGGACGCTGAAACGCGTTTCTGTTCAACGCAAATGCCACTTGCCATGAGCAACACGGTCGGTCAGGGCCGGAATGCCGGATAAGCCCACTCGCATAATGTATTCATTGTGATCCACCTGCTTCAGCACAGCGTACCGTGCATGAGCGGCTTACGTGTAGCCGCGCATCGACTCTGTATACCCACACTATCTATGTGCCGTCAGCATAAGGGGCGCTGTTGCAAGCACCTGAATGGGCACGAAATATCTGTCTAGCAGTATGAACTCGCTCCCACACAACAATCTTGGCAAAATCACACAGTACGCATGCTCAGTCAAGTCTCTTTCAGTCAGACAGTGGTTCAGCAACACTTGCGGCACAGAAGCGCCCTCCCATCCTGCACTGGACTATCACACGCGCCTTAAACATATACAATCACACAGCCATGTCCTGTTCGGGTCGTCCAGTCAAAATGCACACACCGCGCGCTAGTGGCACCTTACACCTTTCAGTGCCCGGGCGCCAGCCCGCCGATCTGCTGCACCAGCTCCACACACCCAGTGCCCAACTCCACCACACGGCCCACACACAGCCGCGCCGCGGGGCTCTTCAGGTCGTCCACGCTGCCGCGCAGGGTGGCGTCCGTGAGGAAGTGCGCCGCAGTCTCAAATGACATCTTCAGGAAGGGCGACACGCTGGATTCGATGCCGATGCGGTTGCAGGCGCGGTAGCCGCCCTGGTGCGTCATGAAGTCGGCAATGAGCGACAGGTGGCGCGGGTCCACGCCGATGCCGTAGGCGCTGAACACGCTCTGCACCTCGCGCATGATGGTCGCGCGCGCCGCCTCCACACCGTACGTCACTAGCATAGCGTGCACGTCGTTGGTTGTGATGCCGTTGACGTCGGCAATGTCTGAGTGCTCCCAGGCGCCCTCAAAGTTCACGCCGTCGGTCTGCAGCTTGACGCTGGCGTCCTTGCCTGTGCCCTCCACCACATACACCTTCTCAATGTTGGGCGTGGACCGCACCAGCGTGATCGCGGCCACGCGCTCTACAATCTCCAGCATCAGCAGCTTGGGGCTGCTGAGCGGCAGTGTGATGGTCAGGCTGCACGTGTGGTTCTTGTAGTCGATGTCGGCGGACGAGGCGGCGGCGCCACCGTCGGCCGCAGCGCCATCATCAGCCGCAGCGTCGTCGGCGTCCTGTGGTGCGGGCGTGGAATGCGGGAGGTTGAGCGTGCTAAGTCAACGATGGGCTGTAGGCACTTATGCTAGGTATGCGATGGGCACATGTTTAAGAGCTTGCGTTGGGTCAGAGTGGTGCATGATCAGTGTTCTCTGCACCGGGCGTTTGCCCGTCTCAGAACAGGTCTGTGTGGTTGATGTCTATCATCATCCCCGACGCAACGCTCCTGCGATCACAAGTGGTTTGGCATTTCCAAATATGCCCCTTGTCTTTTCCCGCCGCCCATGCCACTCAGCTCACCTGTGCCGTCTCAGCCTTGCCGGCGTCCTCCTCATCAGCGTCTCCCAGGCCTCTCCGTGCAGCCTGGCGTCGCGCTGCCGCCGCAGCCTCCTCGTCCTCATCATCACCGGCGTCGTAGGTGGCTGCCTCGCCGCGGCCGCCGCGGAAGCGCAGCTTGCCTTCCCGCAGCTCCTCATCGGGCTCGGCGTCCTCGAAATCGTCCGCCTTCTCGCTCTTCTTCTTCGTGCGCTCGGTGCCGCCCGCCTCGCCGTCGCCGTCCTCGTTGCCTGCAGTAAAAAGATTGCGAAGAGCACCAGACCACTCAGTGCGTGCCGCGGACGTGTCAAAGCATCGGTACAAACGACCTTGCAGGGGATGTCGCCACCCAACGGTAACACTCCCGCATGTGGAAAGGCAACGGGCGTGCTCTTATAGCGGCTGCACAAGGCTTTCTATTGGCTCCACGCGGCATCCCCCCAGTCACGGGTTGGACAGGCGAATGTTTGACCGTGTGCCGTGTCAGGTACGTATGATCAAGCACACCGATGGTTCTAGGAAGAGGATGTGGCCACCCAACGGTAACACTCCCGCATGTGGAAAGACAACGGGTGTGCTCTTATAGCGGCCGCACAAGGCTTCCTATTGGCTCCACGCGGCATCCCCCCAGTCACGGGTTGGACAGGCGAATGTTTGACCGTGTGCCGACCTTCACAAACAATGCATACACTAAGAAAGTTACGCTGCTTGGCTATGCTCTATTAGAGTGGTTATTGTGCCCGCAATCTTGTCAGTGGTGCCCCTTCTTGGCCGACACGCGGCTGAGCAGGGCGCCCGCGCGTCAGTGCGGTACGTGCCAGGTCGCAACCAAAGGGTTGTGACTAGGGCTTCTTTGGGCCCCATCTGGCGCCCTGCCTGCGACTCAGCGCATGGGGCCCGCTGGCGCCCGGGGCAAGGGCCATACGAACTGATGCGATAAGGGTGCATAGAGCTTTGCGTGTCTGTCAGGACCTTGGAATGTTGTCAGCACAGATTGTGCTCAGATATTGTCAGGTGAAGGTCATGTTTGGTCATCCCCCAGACACCGTAGCGTAGCGTAGCGCAACTAGCTATGTGCATTTGGATGTCTCAGTGCTATTATCACACGTGCCCGTGGGAAAATAGGCGGGCGCAAGTGGTCTTGGCGCTGGCAATTTGCTTCTCTGTAGGCTCCACGCGGCATCCCCCCAGTCACGGGTTGGACAGGCGAATGTTTGACCGTGGGCCGTTTCAGCTACGCATGCGTTTATGACATATATCTTTTCGCAGGCGCGCGTGTGTGTGTGTGCCCTCAATGTATACACGTAGCGCCCTCTAGATGGGCCTCCCACGCGCTTTCCCAAGGGGATGGCTGCATGCCGCCTCAAGCGTCTTTCTTGGCTCCACGCGGCATCCCCCCAGTCACTAAATGGACAGGCGAATGTTTGACCGTGGGCCGTGGAACCAACTTCTCAAGCCCTAAGCCGCGCCACCCTGGGCTACAAATCCATTCCCTGCCTATGGCCCGCTTCCCATCCACACTGCCTCACCTGTGGCCGCCGGCGCCGTCTCGCTATCTTGCACGGTCGACACGTCCACCTTGCCGATGCCCACGCCGGCCTTGCGCTTGGCCTCCTTCTCCACCTCGTGCTTGAGCCGCTTGCTGAACAGGCCCTGGAAGGACGCCACCAGCTCGTCAAACGACAGCTTGGCCTCAGGCGGATACTGCGCGGGCTTGAAGAACGCCAGCGTGACGCGGTAGACGCGGCCGAAGCCCTCAGGCAGGCCCACGCAGCGCGCCACTGGCTGCTCCTCCACGGTGATGCCCGACAGGCACTCGGCCAGGCGAAGCCGCCGCATGCGGTTGGCCAGCACCTGCGCCTCCGGCACGCCCAGGCCAGCCACCAGCGGCAGCGTCATGACGGGCGTCTTGATGCGCGGCGCGGCTGTCATGAGAATCTCACGAAGACGCGGGATACCCAGCGTCACGTTGGCCTCTCCACGACCCGCCATGTGGAAGGTGTTGAGCGTCATCTGCGTGCTGGGCTCGCCGACCGACTGCGCCGCCAGCACGCCCACCGCCTCGCCCGCCGCCGCCAGCGAGCGCATGTACTTGAGCATCATCAGCTGCCCGAACAGCGGCCCGTCCACGCTGCCCTTGCCACCATGCCGCCCGCCGGCAGCCACCAGCTCCTTATCCTTCTTCCTGTCCTTCTTGCCGTCCTTCTTGGCGCCGGCGTCTTGAGCCTGTAGCGCGCCGTCGGGGTTGGCGGCGACGTAGGCGCGCAGCGCGTCCGCAAACGCCTCGCTGGCGGCGCCCAGCACTGTGGGCGGGTGCAGCGCCGTGATGGGCAGGCCGCCCAACAGGCCCGCCGCGCGCGCTTTCGCGGCCGCCGCCTTGTCCTTCTTGCCCGCCGCCGCCGCCGCGTCCGCCTCTGCCAGCAGCTTGCTGCGCGCCTCCAGCGCCGCCGCCACCTCCGCCTCGTGCGCGGTGAGGCCGGCGGTGGCGGAGGCGGCCAGTGCGTCCTTGCGGTCGACCAGCTGCGAGAAGCGGTCGGCGTTGCGCGCGAGGAAGCCAAACTGGCGCATGTAGGACACGCTCATGACGTCCAGCCCGTCCTCGCCGTACGCGAACTGCACGATGGAGGCGTCGCAGTTGTCGCGCACGGTGCCGTCGTAGTGCACCCGCAGCGACTCCAGGTTCTTCACCAGGCACCTGGGCGGGCAGGCAAATGAGTGATTGCGTGAGGGACAGGCGCAGAAGAGAGACATCGCGGTGAGGGTGGCGTTGCGTTCGGAAAGTGAGGTGGGGTAGGGGCAAAGTGCAATTGGATATGCGTTGCGCTACGACTCAAGTCTGTCAGGACCTTGGAATGTTGTCAGCACAGATTGTGCTCAGATATTGTCAGGTGAAGGTCATGTTTGGTCATCCCCCAGACACCGTAGCGTAGCGTGGCGCAACTAGCTATGTGCATTTGGATGTCTCAGCGCTATTATCACACGTGCCCGTGGGAAAATAGGCGGGCGCAAGTGGTCTTGGCGCTGGCAATTTGTTTCACTGTAGGCTCCACGCGGCATCCCCCCAGTCACTGAATGGACAGGCGAATGTTTGACCGTGGGCCGTTTCAGCTACCGCGTGCATGCGGGAATAACCTTCTGTATGCAATGCGCGAGTATGCCTAATGTTGAGCAACCTACATATCACTCTGGCCGTTTTGCTCACCTCTGCAGGTAGCCTGAGCGCGAGGTCTTGACGGCCGTGTCCACTAGGCCCTCTCGCCCCGCCATGCAGTGGAAGTAGTATTCCTGCGGCCGCAGCCCCGTCAGGAAGCGGTCGCCGATGAAGCCGTTGCTGCGGCCGCCGCCATCATAGGGCCGGAAGCACGGCAGCGTCTTGCCGCTGGCCATGCGCGGCGGGCGGCGACCCTCCAGCTCCTGCTGCCCCAGCAGGCAGCTGATCTGGCTGAAGTTGACCAGCGAGCCCTTGGCGCCGGTGATGGTCATGAGCGAGAGGCAGTTCTGTGGAAACGCCTTGGCCTGGCCGCCCGGCAGGCAGACCTTGATGACCTCGGACGACAGCGCGTGCATGGCGCCACTACCCTTCATGTCGTGCGCCTTGCCCGTGTCGCGGTTGGTGCGGTAGCGCTCACCTAGCTCGGCAGACACCTGAGGACAGGAAAGAAAAATCGTGGCATGGGAATGAGTGAGGCAAAGTGCACACCAAAAGACAGCAGCGCCACAATTCTACCCGCGGCCAAAATGCCAAACACTGCCTTAATGTCCCTTCCCAAGCCGTTCCCTTTCTCTCCTTGCAGCTGTTTACTGCCTTCTCGTAGCCACCCATCCACCTTGATCTCGTAGTGCAGCAGCTGCCGTGCGTGGCTGGCTGGGTCCGCCAGCAGCTCCGCCGGCAGTCCCTCGCCCGCACTGCCCTTGGCGCCCTTCTTGTCCTTGTCGACCAGCAGCTCGCTGGACGCCTGCACCGCGCGCGCCTCCGCCGTCGCCAGCAGCGCCGCGCGCCGCGCCTCCGACCCGGGGACCAGCAGCAGGTCGTCCATGCCGCAGGTGAAGCCGTGCCACTGCAGGTAGTAGGTGAAGAGGCGCGAGAACGCCGACAGCAGCTTCCCGGCCGTCGTGTTGCCGTACAGCTCCTGCACCGCGTGCACCAGGCCGTACTTGCCAAAGGCGTTCTTGTCCACCACGCCCCGCACCAGCGCGCCGCGGTGGAACTGCATCTCGTCCTCGCCGCTCCCCGCGCCCCAGTAGCTGGCAGGCACCTTGCCGCCCGCCGAGAACGACAGCGGCGGCAGGCCGCGCGTGAAGAACGAGATGACGGTGGACACCACCTGCTTGCCGGACCACAGCTGCCGCGGCTTGAGCGTGCAGGGCGGCTCCAGATCGATGTCGAACGAGCTGCCGGCGGCCGTGACGGTCACCTTGGGCCGCGCCTTGCCGGTGGCCTCGGCGGCAGCCGCCGCTGCCGCGGCGGCGGGCCCCTTGCCCACCCAGGGCGTGCAGGCAATGTAGACCAGCTGCCGGTACTCATCGGCGGTGAAGTAGGTGCCACGCTTGGTGATGAGCGTAGCGGCGACGACGTGGTCCTGGATCAGGCCGCGGATTGGCTTGCCGTCGGTGGGCACGATGTACTGCTGGTCGGCGTGCACGATGACGTAGCCCTCGGAGCGGCCCAGCTGGTCCTGCGGCAGGTGCAGGTTGATCTCGTCGCCGTCGAAGTCGGCGTTGAAGGTGGAGCAGTTGGCGTAATGCATGCGGATGGTGCGCTCGCCCTTGAGCACGCGCGCGCGGTGCGCCATCAGCCCGGGCTTGTGCAGCGTGGGCTGGCGGTTGGTCAGCATCAAGTCGCCATCCTGGAGGTGCCGGTACACGATGTAGTTGGACGGCAGCGCGGCGGCGCCGGCGCCGCCTCCCGCGCCCGGCCGGCCGGTGCTTGCACGGCCCAGCCGCGTGGAGATGGGCCCGGTGCGGCCCAGCACGGCGGTGCTGGACATGAGCTGCTTGGCCACGGCCTGGCGGCGCTCCAGCGGCAGGTTGCCCAGCTGAATCATGCGGCCGGTGGTCACGTCCTCCACCGCCACCGCGCCGGGGTGCTGGTGCGCGCCGGCAATCACCGCCGCGCGCAGCCGCTCCACGTTGAAGGGCGTCACGCGCTCCGGGAAGGACAGGCGCTTGGCGAAGTAGGGCGGCACGCCGATTTCGCCGGCGCCGATGTAGGGGTCGGGCGAAATGACAGAGCGCGCGGCAAAGTTGACGCGCTTGCCCATCATGTTCTTGCGGAACAGCCCCTCCTTCTTCTCCAGCTGTTGCCGGATGCCCTGCGCCCCGCTCTTGTCCAGGTCCTCGGCCGTAGTGCTGTCCATGAGCGCGCACACGTGGTTCTGGAGCGCCAGCCACGTGGCCACACGCCGCGACAGGTCCATGGCGGCGGCCTGCGCCGGGTCGGCGCCGGTGCCGCCTTGCGTCCGCGCGGCGGCGTCCACCGCCCGCGGGCCGCTGGACAGCTCGAGCGAGGAGTTGATGATCTTGGCCAGGATGACGTTGTGCGCGTGCTCGTAGCTGCGAGGGGCCGGGAAGGAGAGGGCAAGGAAGGATTGAGGGAGCGTGAGAGCGCGGACACCACGGCATAGCACGAGGGGCCAGGCTGTAGAACAAAACGTTAGCAACACCGCAAGTATACCAAGGGAACTACAGCAATACTGTGACGCAAACAGCAAGCGCATGGGAGCGCAGCGTCACTCACAGCTCGTCGCCGACTTTGGAGGGCGGCCGGAACTTGTTGGGCGCCACCGGCAGGCACCGCAGGAAGAACATCTTGTAGGCGGCGCGCGCCTCCGCCTCATTCAGCAGCCGCCCGCCTGCGCCGCCACGTTGGCCGGGCTTGGCGCTGACCTGCGCGCTGTAGATGAGCGACAGGATGGGCCACTCGTGGCTCCACAGCAGCCTCAGGTGCTCCTCCACCTCCGTGGGCGTCATGTACTTGGTGGCCACATCGCTGCACCATTTGAAGACAGCGAAGTCACGAAGAGTGGGTTAGTACGAGGGAAGGGCGCATGCAGAAGCGAAAGACAGGGGCCATGCGCCGATGACAAAAACCCAAAAGCAGGAATAACAACTCACAGGTGTGCGGGCGCCTTGCCGTCCTTGCCCTTGCCGCCCTTGCCGCCGCCAGCACCGCGCCCGCTTGTCCCTGCCTCCTCGGCAGGCGCCCCCGGCTCGCCGGCGTGCAGGTCCTCCGACCCCTCCTCCTCATCCTCCTCATCGTCGTCATCATCGCTTAGCTCGTTGAGGTCGGCGTTGGCGCCGTCCGTGTCGCGCTTGGCCCGCTTCTTGTCGTCCACGTCCATGTAGTCCTCAGCGCTGCCGTACGCGCCGGTGTGGGGCGCCATCTTGGCGCCGCCACCCTCGCCATCGGCCTCGGCCTTGGCGTCTCGCGCGCGCTTGCGGCTGTCCGCCTTGGTCTTCATCTCCGCCTGCAGGCCGCGCTCCAGGTCACCGACAACCTGCGTCGCCAAGGCGGGGACGCGTCCGCGAGTGATTGAGGAGCTGCGGATGACAGCAAGGCCCCATGGTCGCTAGGTAGCCAGCTGCTGGCGGTCTAGCACGACCCATTTGACCGTACCGTGCACAGCCTATCGCAAGCCGCTCTTGCTATTACTGTAACATTACTTACGTCATCGCGGCCGCGCTCCAGCACGTTGACGATGTTGAACCCCTCTTTGGCGTTGTCCAGCAGCGCCTTGCGGCTCGACCACACGCAGAAGAGCTTGGTGGTGCCCTGCTTCTTGATCTGCGGGTTGGTCACCTTGCAGTTCTGGCACTTGTTGCTGTTCATCTTGCCCAGCAGCTCAGAGATAGTGTCCTGCGGGTGACCAATGGGACAGCAGGACCGCGGATGTAAGCAGACGCTTGGCTTGCGGTGCAAGGGCACTGGAAAGGCGGCCGGTGGCCGGCGGATGCAGGTGCAGATGCAGATGCCTTGGTATGGTTCTGAGTTTCGGAACCAATAAACTACGCGCCCGACCATAGGGAGGTGGGAGCGTCCAGGTGGGTCCTGTTGCTGTACGCAGCACTAAGTCACATTCCGTCTCACAAAGAGTCGAATGCCGGCTTATTTGGCTGCGATGTTGGCAAGTGCACCACCGTGCATGTGGGCAGTATGAGTGAAGCCAATATGCATGTTTCATAAGGATTTCGGAACCAATAAACTACGCGCCCGACCATGAGGTGGTGGGAGCGTCCAGGTGGGTCCTGTTGCTGTACGCAGCACTAAGTCACATTCCGTCTCACAACGAGTCGAATGCCGGCTTATTTGGCTGCGATATGGATGCATGATGTGCAGCTATGATGCCCCACACAGCGGGTGCAGGCTGCTAACAGCTATCAAGAGGGATGTATGCCGCGCGCACACGCACGCTGCACGGCACAGCAGCACGCGCATCCATTCTTGGCGGCGTTCGCCCCGCCGACCCCATCCCCAGCGCACTGGGGCGGTACACGACGGAGCGGCTCCGTATGCGCAGCATGAAGTCACATCCCGGCCACGGTTGTGGGCGCGGCACGCCGGCTTAGCAGCTGCGCGCGACGCGCATGCCCCTACAGAACCCGTACAGACACATGACACCATATCCACACGCAAGCGTACCTGCATCGCCTCGAGCGTGTGCTGGGTGATATTGCGCCGGGCTGCGTGGCCCTTGCCGCCGGCACCCGCTTGCCCGGGCTTGCCGCCCGCGGCGGCCTTGCTGCTGCTGTCGGGCTTGGGCTCGGTGTCGTCGCTGTCGCCGCCGGCCATCAGCTCAGCCAGCTCTTTGGACTGTACAGGACAGTTGAGGAAAGACGCCCACACATACATGCTCAGTCCACAGCAACAGCAACTGAGGTGGGACACGACAATTTTGGCAGAGCAACCATGGAGTCTAAGGCCATCTGAATAGCGAAATGGCAGCATACCTGGGCAACAGGCCGAGCGCCGGCTTACCTTGACGTGGCGCTCCGTGGAGATCTCCACCGCCTTCACCAGGTCGCCGTCCACCAGCCGCGTCAGCTTACGCAGGTACGTGTCCACCTGCGGGCAGTCGGTGGCGCGGGGCAGGGTGGGCACGGCGGTGAGGCGGCGGCAGCGTGTCACATATGAACACTAGCTGCTCGTGCACACGATCAACACGTGCAGGTGGTGACAAGTAAGGCAGGAGCAGCCAGTGTGGGAGGTGCTGCTCACCGTGTCCTGCGACAGCTTGAAGCGGTGGCAATGGAGACACGTGCAGCGCAGCAGCTTGTACATGACCCTGTGGAGGCACAGAGAAGACAACAAAGGTAACAAAGGGGATCGCGGAGGCACATGCGTCAGGCGCATGTGCGTTGTCGCACAGGGAGGCACGGCTTGCACACAGGTTCAGCTTCACAACAACGCAGCTTTAGTCCCACAACTCACTTGAACACGAGCGGGTTGTATACTGGCACTGGGAGCTCGATGCGCCCGAAGTGCCCAGGACACCGGTCGTGGCTGAGCAAGCACGTCCCACACCTAGAGGCAGTCGGGAAATGGTGGATGGGACAGGGGCGCTTAGGAAGGGCGTCCTACCAGGAGCATCCCTGTCGCCCGGAAGGCCGGCAACCAAGTGCCGCTAACCAGAGCAGCGCATGGTAATTGCAGACCCCAAGCACTGCCCCAAATGCGCGCATGCTTACTTGTCGCGGGAGTCGGTTGGCCCCATGCGGGGGTCGTAGAGGCCATCTTTCACTGGCACCTTCGCGTCGTCAAAAATGAGGGGGCAGGTGATGTTCACCACGCTGAGCTTCCGGACCTGCAGGCGCACGGCGTGACTTTGCTTAGCGTAATGCTTGGCGAGGAGACGGAGACAAGGGCACAGAGACAAGGGGGTAGACGCAGGCACTCAGAGTTAGCATCATAAGAGCGAAGGCGCCGCGCACTCGGTGGAGCGCGTGTCGCCCGCGCACGCACCTCGTCCTCCGAGTAGAAGCCGAAGCGCACGGCCGCCACCTGTTTGGTGGTGACCTCCTTGGCCGGCGCTGCGGCCATCCTTAATTGTCGTCCCCGCTAGCGCCCGGTGCTGTTCAGTGCGAAGGCGATTCGGGCGCCGGCGCAGACGGCTGCCGGCGCCGGAATGCTGGGTTTAGCGGCAGCTATATCCCGCCAAGGCTATTGCCATGGCCTATAATGCGTGTCAAAGTTCACCACCGATGCCTGGCGAGGGCTCGGCCGCGCAACTCAATCGTCGTTGCTCTCGGGTGGCCCCGGGCTTGCAAAGGGTCCACTTAACACCTCACGCCAGCTCTGCGTCTAACCATGCACTTAAGCCTACGAATACAATTTCCTGTATGGCGCTGGGCTGCAATTTGCACTGCGGTCGGTACGACCCGTCGCCCCATGCAATTCCCCTCTGCCGCTGTGCCAACAAGGGGCCGCAGCGTTCCCCACTCTCCCTCTTTTAGTTCATCACTGAGCGCTTCACAATGGTAGGATATTGCGACTACCGCACAAGCTCGTCTCCTCGCTTTGCTCGCAGCATTTGGCGGCCAGCCCGTGTGCGCCCCTTGCGAACGCACCTGACGCTGTCCCTGATCTTTTTACAGGCGCCGAAGGGCAAGAAGGTGGCCCCCACCCCGGCCGCGGTGAAGAAGGTGCGCGCCCACCGCATCTGGCCGCCGCTGTGCTCCAAGAGCCCGTAAATAGACAGTGATGAATTCTTGCAACTCCTTGGAGCTATCAAATACAATAATGTTTGTTATTTGCCTTTGCAGGCGGCCGCCCCGGCCAAGCAGACCAACCCTCTCTATGAGAAGCGGGCTAAGGCTTTCGGTGGGTACCGCTTCTTTTGTGAAAATGTTTTGCTGAAAGTATATGGGATGGTATTTGGCGGCCAGCAAGTGCCGCCTCCTGTTCTTGCCTCTCGCGGCGGCGGCAGCGCAGCAGCAACGGAGCTGTGGGCTAGCGGCGGACTGCATGCCAGGGCAACTATTGGCAGCGGAGCACGGCGGCAGCGGGATTTGGTCGCGGAGGAGTCTTGCGACCATGTTGCGGGACGGGCTCGGAGCATCGGCAGCAGCTACAATCGCGACGGGTGCAGCAAACGCTCTGGGCTACGCAATCGGCCTTTGGAGCATCCCCGGCGCACATGAGCGGGAGCTAGCAGAGGGGCTTGCTCGGCGGGGGTGCCGACGCTGCAGCAGCCTGCGCCGGAGCAGTGGTGCAGCGCAGGCAGGCAGCTCCCCGGGAGCTGCCGCCGCCGCCGCGCTACGGCTGGCGCAGGCGTGAAGCATGCAGCTTCTGCTGGATGGAGCGGGACGGGTCTATAACTGCGTGTCCAGGGGAGAGCAGCCAGTAAACCGCCAGTCTGCCGTGTGGCAGGCGACGCAGAGAGGTTCACTGGACGGGAACGTGACGGGTTCTGTGTGGTGTGGGTGTGCTGCTCCGCAGGCCTGGGCGGTGCCCCCAAGCCGAAGCGCGACCTGCACCGCTTCGTGAAGTGGCCCCAGTACGTGCGCCTGCAGCGCCAGAAGCGCGTGCTGTCGATGCGCCTGAAGGTGCCCCCGGTCATCAACCAGTTCGTCACCCGCGCGCTGGACAAGAACTCGGCGGAGACCTGCTTCAAGCTGCTGATGAAGTACCGCCCCGAGGACAAGAAGCAGAAGGCTGAGCGCCTGAAGGCCGAGGCCGCTGCCCGCGAGGCCGGCAAGGAGGTGGGTAGGGTGGACCAGCGCTGGCGGAAGGATACGTGGGTCGGCAAATTGCCTTGAAGTTCATAGCTTGAGGCTTTGCAACTGGCAGATGACGTTTACGGTTAGACATTTAGGCGCGGCAGACGGTTGATGGGGTTGTGGGCAGCTAACGTGATGGCCATCATTTACTCGATCCGCAGGCTGAGAAGAAGAAGCCCGTCGTGGTCAAGTACGGCCTGAACCACATCACCACTCTGGTGGAGTCGGGCAAGGCGCAGATGGTGGTCATCGCCCACGACGTGGACCCCATCGAGCTGGTGTGCTGGCTCCCAGCCCTGTGCCGCAAGATGGGCGTGCCCTACGCGATTGTGAAGGTGCGTAAAGAGCGGCAGCTGGCATCGGGTGACGTGGCTGGATGGGTACGCCTGGATGCGGACAAGAAGCAAAACAGCTGGATACATGGCGCGAAGGAGAAGCAATACTAGTGTAGCCGTTCGTCAAGCAGAAAAGCAGCGGAATCTGGGCGTGGGAACGGGAGCACAGCATGCAGCGGCATTAGCAGGAGCGGCGGCCTGGCGGCAGCAGGCGAGTGGCGCAACAGCAGGCGATGGGACCGCGGAGCACAGGAAACGATGGCTGCAGCGGTCGCTTCTGCTGCAGCAGGAATGCTTTGCGGCGGTCGGCTATGCAGCAGCTGACCATTCGCCACAGCGGGAGCATTCCGTCGGGCTGGGAGGCATGAAGAAGCGGGCTAAACGGCAATGACGACTGCTGTCACCAAAGCAGCGCCGTGTCAAGGTCGTTGCCAGCGGAGAGCGCGTGGGGCCACGATAGGGTTGGGCTGGGGGCGCGAACAGCTACAGCTAATATCCGCATTTTCATTGTTGCTTCGGCGTGGCAGCAAGGTTGCTATTGGACTGGTCCTGACACGGGCGTTTGCTCTGCGTCTGCCGCGCGAGTTTGTTGTCCACCAGCAGCAGATGCTCATCATACTCGCTCACCCCCCCCCCTGTTGCCGGGTCTGTATCCACCACAGGGCAAGGCTCGCCTGGGCCAGATTGTGCACAAGAAGACCGCCACCGCCCTGGCCCTGACCGCGGTGAAGAACGAGGACCAGCGTGAGTTCGCCAAGCTGGTGGAGAGCTTCAAGAGCCAGTACAACGAGGGCCCGCGCGTCCAGTGGGGCGGGCACATCCTGGGCATGAAGTCCGTGCACAAGCAGAAGAAGCGCGAGCGCGCCATCGCCAAGGAGCTGGCGCAGCGCGCCGGCGTGTAAGCGCCTCACGGCGGCAACCGCTGTGCGGCCTGGCGCCGTCGCGCCTGCTTCGTGCGGGAGGCGGCGGCGGACACGCATGCCGCTGGTGGGCCCCCTGTCGGAGGAGCCAGCGGCGGGGGCGGCTGTGGTGGAGCGGTCCGCGCAGCAGCCAACGTCGCCGTTTGCTAGTGGCGCGGCTCTCGGAAGTGTAATGGGTTCAAAGTGACCACTGCTCGTGCTCCAGCCCCCTGGCCACGAATCGAGGGCAAACGGATAGCAGTTCAACTACAGGGCGGTGACCGGGCGACAGGGGTGAGCGGGTTGACGGTGAACGTTGAGCAGCGTCTATGCCAGTCAGTACACAGCTCAAGGGCAGGAGCGCTGTGGAACTGGGTCAGTGAACGTGCGCGTACAGCGACGACATAGTTTGCTGGGTTTGGATCAGTGGACTTGCCGTGCAGCACTTAATCAGTATGTACAGCGCTAGTCAACGGGTTCAGCCCAGACCGTGCAGCCCAAGGCACTTGAACAAAATTGCTGGGACAGGCACCAGGGTGACCCCGTGGAGCTTCCGGGTTCGTGCCGATGCGCTCGAAGAAACCCCGCGTCCCCGATTGCCCCTGTTATCTACCTGTGGAACTCGCAAGTGCTATATCTGATCCTCGTTTGTATTTGGCACCAGCAGAAACATCCATTGCGTTGCGACTCAACTCGCAACCCAGCTCACCGCTCTCAGCGTCTGCCATTAATAAAGCCTAGCTTCACTTTTCAACAATACCAAGCTCAGACCAATAGAGACTATCTACAGCTCAAATCTACACGCGTGGTTCTCAAGACTTTTTGCTGAAGTTAACCTCGCGTGACAAGCGCACTTGGATAGATAACATCTTAAGAACTATCTTTTGTGCCACATATATTCGTCCAGGGGCTGAGCCCCGGGCAAAAAGCATTTGCATTAACCATGGGCTCGGCACCGTGACTTCCGGAAAGTTGTTACGGCCTGAGCTGCCACAATGGCCGGAGTGCACCATAGCCCGCAACTTAAGGAGCTGGAGCGGGCACGGGAGGTACAGGTCCTGAATGCCGCGAAGGTGCAGGCACTATTTCAGTACCTGGTAAGCATACGGGACAAGGCAAAAGTCAGTGGGGGGCTACCTGGTTGAACCGGGCTGCGGGCGGGGGCGGGAAGGAGCTGGTGTGACGCGCACGACGGGGGCGCCGGGTACCCACTGTTCCGGCTACCTCGTACGCGTGCCGTTGCTTCCAGGGTGCCTGAAATGCCAGCGTGGCGGTTGCAGGCTGCCATCTTCTGGGATTCAGCCAGAACAGGTAGTGCTAGTTAACTGCGCCGTACGTTTCACACTTCACAGAATTTTGGTGATGCGGCGGCCTTCGACCGGTGCCTGGCGCGCTCGGTGAGTAGTGCGACGACAGAAATGCCATGTACGTGCCCCTGGTTACCTGTATACCGGCGTCCCAGCCACCTCCAGCGCTGTGGAGGGCAATGCTGCCATGCTGGGGCCAATTGTGAGGCTGCAGAGCAGCAAGTACTGGAAGCGGTCGACACCCACTTCAGCGCGCCTACCCATAACCCAGCCTCCTTGTCCGCCGGCTACTTCACGTGTGCAGGGCAAGAGCCCGGAGTGGCTGGGTCATGCCGTGGACGGCGGCCCCACGCCGCGCAAATTTGCGGCGCTGCTTACCACTGAGCAGTGCCGCAAGGTGCACGGCGCGGAGGGGGCACGGCACCACGCGGTGGAGGCCAAGCGGCGGGAGCAGGTCACCCTGACGCCAGAGGAAATTATGAAGGGGCTGCAGCAGGTGGGAACCGAGCTCGTGGGGCCAGGCCAAAGGATTGTTGGGGTCGCTGTGGCACGTGCAGAGGCGGCTGGGCTGAGGAGTTCAAGGGATGCTGCGGGCGTGGGCGTGTGCATGCCAGTGGCAATGGGGCAGTAGCCAGTAGAGCAGAAGGGCTGTCGAGCAGGACATCTGACACGCCAGGACTATACGCTGGGCAGGGGCCGCAACACATAATCCCAGGCGATGGTGGCGGACCGCATGCCCCATGTTTGAGCCTCGCCTCGTACAGACACGCGTGCGCTGTCTCAACTCCGCCCCGCAGGCGTTTGAGGCGTACACCGACCCGCTGCTGCTGGCCAAGTCCGGGCGCAAGGAGATGAACATCGTGGGCTTCTGCCGCTTCCTGCGCGACTGCCACCTGCTGGACAACCGCCTCACGCTGGTGCACGCCGACGTCATCTTCACCAAGGTGGACGCAGGCAGCTACATGGCAGCGGGCAGCGCCCAGAACAGCAGCAGCGGTGGCGTGCCGCTGCCGCCCATGCCGGGGAAGCAGCAATCGCAGGCGTCCACCAGCACGTTGCCGGGGGTGAGTGGACGAGTGCGATGGGCGCAACGGGTGTCGCTGTGTGCGCTGACTCCAGCATTGGCTCGCGCGGCTCCCTGCAGCGGCTGCACCGCGTTGCGCCGCCGCGCCCACGCCGCGGTGGCGCGGGCGCACTTACGCAAAAGCCCCAAGCCCATTCCTCTCCAGCGACCCCCACATCCATCACCCGCACCTTTTGCCCTCCCCCGTCCTCAGGACCTGCACGTGGACTACACCGAGTTCCTGCGCTGCATGGCCGCCGTGGTGCGTGTCAAGTTCCCACACGCCGCCGACCCGCGCGAGGCGCTGCTGCTGGCCACGCGCAAGTGGGTGCTGCCCTTTGCGCGGCTGGGTGCCGACGGCGGCGGGCTGGGCCTGGGCTGCGGTCCCGCCTCCGCGGCGGACAGCCTGTTCGACCGCTCCGCCATGAACCTGCTGCGGACCTACGACAGCCAGCTCAAGCGGCTGTACGCTTGGTGGGCGCGGGGTGTGGGCGCTGGTGCGGGGTCGGGGGCGGGGTGCAGGATGGCGGCAGGGCGTGTGGTGGAGAGGGACTGATGCAGAGGCAGAGAGTTTTGGGGGGATGGAGCGGGCGCGGGGCGGGCGGTTGGAGGCTGGGTGACGGTGAGGGGCCGTAGATGTGGGCCCACAGGACCTCAGTGCTGGTTGCTCACCGTGTGTCGCGTGTGTCACCACTGCCCGTTCGCCCGCAGGTACACCTGCATGGAGGAGACGGACCCCACGCACGTGACGTGGGCGTGGGTGCACGAGCACGGCGGCACGCTGGACTCGAACAACTTCGTGCTCATGCTGCTCAACTTTGGGGTGCTGCCGGTGCTGCTGTCCAAGCACGAGGCGCTGGACCTGTTCGTGCGGTGCGAGGCGCGAAACGACGGCGACGAGAAGGCCAATGCAGTGCTGTACCCCACATTCCTGGAGGCGCTGGCGGAGGTGCGTGGCGTGTTGGAGCGCAGACGCTTAGCAGCACTAGCTGGTTGTGGTATGGGACCATGGCAGGGGTGGCAGGGAGGGTTCGTAAATAAGGCTGTCCGGGAAGGGCGTCCGGGCCCAGTTGCATCCCTATCGCAGCCCAACAGGGAAATGAAGTCTTGACGTGCGGCTTGCGTGCAGGTGGCGCTGGCTGTGGCCGACGGCGCGGCCTCCCGGGTCCGCTCCGCCAGCAGTGTGGAGGACCTGACCATCCTCAGCCACTACGCCGGGGGCTGCCCGCCGCCCCTGGGCACCAAGCTTACCAAGGTGCGCCGCTGTTTTTGTTGACACTCAACTGTATCGCGCATTAACATTTATCAGACTCATCGGTATTCCTTGCACACAATGGATGCACATCAGCACCCCGCTCACGCACCGCTTCCTTCATGGTGTCGAAGCCATCCTACTACACTTCCTGCTTCTTCGCCTCCCCGCTTGTATTCTGCAGCTGTGTGTAGATGCGCAGCGCGCACGCGGCCGTGATGCGGCGGCGCTGGAGCAGCAGCATTCAACCTTTGACACGACAGCCGCAAAGCAGCGGAACGCAGCAAAAGCTGCGGAGGCGGCGGCGCGGCAGAATGAGGCGGCCATACGCGGCGTGGTGGAAAGGTAGGTGACAGCCCACGCCTGCGGGACAGATCCGTGAGCGAAAGTTGCGGGTGCTTATGGCTTGCTGACTGCCTCTGTCGTGGAAGTACCATACGGGGAACCTTGGAACCTGGAGCTCAGCCCCGCAACTGAGTTGAGCTACGCCATACATGTGTCTCACAGGCGTGAGAACCTGCGCCAGCGCTTTGCGCTGACGCGGCTCCGCAACTTCTACCGCGACGTGCGCACCACTAACAACAACACCACGTGGCCGCCCGAGCGGGACGCCTCGCCTACCACCCGCCGCAGCGGCGCCGGCGCGCTGGGCGCGGGCGGCGCGGCTGCAGAGGATCCGGAGGAGGGCGGCGTGCACGTGGCCTTCTACGACAGCGAGCGGGCCATCAAGACGCCGCGCCCTGTGGTGAGTGGGACCGTAGGGTGTGTTGGTGGGGATGGGCCATTGGCGGCCGCAGCGGCGCCGGCCGCGCCTGGCCGTGTTTATGGAGCCGCTGTGGCAATGTGATTCGGTTGGAGCGCCCGCAGTGGTCCCGGTCAGGCTCGAGCAGTCAAGACCAGTCATGCACTCGAAAACCAATTACGCCCTGCGCACCCCCACCCCACACCCTCACTCGCAGTGGATCCCGAACGGTCCGCCGCTGGCCAGCCGCCGCTACAGCGTCCCCGACGGCGCCCCGCAGCCCACGCCCTCCGCCGCCGCGGCCGCAGCCGCCGCCGCTGCGGCCGCCAGCATAGGCGTGCACCTGGGCGGCGCCGCCGGCAACATGTTGCTGCTGGACTCGCCCTCCGGCGCCGCCGCCCCCAAGCTCGCGGTCCACCGGCCCTCCATCCTGCAGCCGCCCTCGCCGGGCGCCTACGCGGCGGCGTACGGGCGCACGCCCAAGCCCTACCAGCTCAAGGTGTCCATTGAGGACCGCGACGAGCACGAGGCGATCCTGGACCTGGCGGGGCGGCTGCCGCACATACGCACGCCTGAGGACGCGCACGGGCACAAGCTCGGCGGGCCGGTGAGCAGCGCGGCCTCCAGCTCGGGGCGGATCACGTCCAACTCCAACCGGCGGGCGGTGACGGCGCCGGCGGAGATGCGGCGGGGGAACGGCGCTGCCGCAGCTGCCGCAGCGGAAGTAGAGGCAGATTACGATGACCAGGGCGAGGCCGGCAGCGGCGCGGGTGGGCAGCGGCAGCGGTTACCTTCCGTTCAGCACCAGTTGCACCGGCTCCAGGCCAACGCGGCAGCCCTGGCGGCCATGGCGGGCCAGGCGCCGCCGCATCCCTACAGCCAGCACCCCATCCCGCAACAGCAGCTGTCTGCACCACCGCTCATCCACTCCTGCGCCTCCGCGCCGTCCGTACACCTGCCGGCCGCCGCGGGGGCCTCTTTCGTCAGCTACAACACCGCGCACCCGCCCCCGCACCACCACCCGCTCAGCTCCGGCCCCTCCACCACCTCGCTCTCTGGCCTGGCGGCGGGCGCGGGCAACTCCGTCGTGCCCATATTCCTACACCTGCCGCTAGGTCCCTCCAGCTCACAGCTCTCCGCGCTTGGGGTGGTGCCGGCAGTGCCAGTTTGTGGCAGCCCCGAGACGGCCGCGCGCGCCTCCCTGGCGCGGCGCAAGGCCAGCCAGCGCGCGCGCCGGCCCGAAGGCGCCCTGCCCCACCTCAAGCTGCCGGCAGAGGGCGGCCCCAGCGCAGAGGCGGCGGCAGCGCTGAAGGAGCTGGATGCCTTTGACGGCGTAGCGGGGCGCCACCACCATCACCATCACGGCTCGCACGTGGGCAAAGCGGATGGTGGAGGCAGCCGCAGCCACCAGCCCAGTGCCGCCAACAGCCCCACCCTGGCCACACGCATGGCCAGGGAGCTGGCGGGCTATGCGTGAGCGGGTGGCATGTGTTTTGTTTGGTGAGTGCGTGTGTTAATGTGCACTGCTGTGCCAACTGGGTCAAGTAGGACACGAGCAGGACTGATGCATTGTATTGACACTTGCGCGTGTACAACTTTAATTGACAGTCCGTAAAGCTGTGAGCCGATCGGGTTATGTGTGTGTGTGTGTGTGTGTCCGTGTCCGTGTCCGTGTCCAACATTACATTCATCAAATGGGTCGCAGAGGGGTTAAGCAGGGCGCGATGCTTTGCACAGCCACGGGGGTGCGTAGCAGCCGGTGGCGGAAGCCGGTGGCGTGTCGGACGCGAAGCAGCCGATGGCGTGTCGGGCGCGGGGAGCTGCCGCTTCAAGGCACACAAACAGTCAGGTCGCATGTGGTGTCCAGAGCCACGGTGCGTCATTTTGCCATCAAGACTTGCAGATCAGCTAATTTGTCGAGGATTGGATTGCCGAGAAGGCCGACAGCTGAGGTTTTGGCGCGCAATGGCGGATTGCATTTCCGGTGCATGCGTCGTACGACGGGGGTGTTTGCAGCGGCCTACTTGAGGCGCCGCGGCTGACTCCTTTCCCACCAAGCACAGGGCCTTGTAAGCAGAACGTAGAGGACTCCTTCCACGTGATCCGTGCCCCTAAATTATTCTCCGGCCCCCGACCAAGCAAGTATGGTGAACTTCGCCGTCTCCCGCTCAACCCGAGCCGCCGCGCTGGCGTGCGCAGCGCTGCTGCTCGCTGCTGCTGCTGCACCTGCCGCTCTAGGTGAGGCCGATCCCGGTTGGTTGCACAAGCGCCTGGGCTGCCCTTGCTGCTCTTGCCGCGCTTGCAACCCGGCGCTGCTGCAGCGGCACTTCTCCGACCCCCGCTGCGCGTTTCCCGCCAAAAGCAGCTCGCTTGACCCAGTGCCTCCCTCTTTGCACCGCTTTCGTCGTTACTCGTAGCCGACTCCTCTGTGGCATTCTCCTCCACCAGCACCTACTCGCTGGACGACATGAAGGCCACTGCCTCGTCCGCCGTCTCGCGCGCGTTCGCCGTGGCCTGCCAGGGCGCCGATGCGTCGGCGGTCGCTGAGGCGGCTGCTCACGACATCGCTAACGCCACCGCGACGGCCTACGCCAGCGCAACCACCTACGTACAAGTCGACGGTGGGTCGGTGCCATGGTTGTGTTCAGGGAGGCAAGCCTGCCGCACGTCCGCAATGCGCTCCCCAAGCCTGGTAGCTGCAGCCTGTTATTGCGGACTGACGCAGTATTTCCGCATGTGGGTCGCGCAGGCACCGGCTCCGCTGACGCCGACGCCTCCGCCCACGCCGAGGCCACCGCCCAGGCCACTGCCACCGCCATCGCCGACGCCGTCGCGACTGCCACTGCCGGCGACCAGACCGCCACCACCGCCGTTCGCACCGGCGACGTGAAGACCGCTGTGGCCACCGCCATCGCGTCCGCCACCTCCCACTCTTCTACCACTGGCGGCAGCGCCGGCTCTTCCGTGTCTGTGACGGCTGTGTCCACTGCGGTGGCGGACGCTGTGGCCAAGTCCCTGGCTGGCGCTCTGTCGGCCGCACAGGGCGGACACGCGACATTCTGCTCCGCTCACGCACACGCCAATGCCGGCGGCGACGGTGGCAACACGTCCTCGACATCGCAGCCAACTAGCGGAGGTGAGGGGTTTTGGGGTATGACGTATGGTGCGGTGTAGGGTCATGCCGCAGCTGCAGCTGGCACTTTTTGTCTGTATGGGCGTGAGCCGGGGTGATCCACAACCTGATGTGGGTCGAGCGCTCGTGCTGACTGTGGTAGGGCACGCAGGCTATGAATGTGGGCATAGGCAGGTGGCTGCGCATTAGGCAATCGGCACAGCAACCCACGGGATTGGGTCAGGTGTGGGTCAGGCTGTGCATTCATTACTGACTGCCTGACTCGACCCACATGCGCATTGGCTGCCGACATGACCCGCGTGGTGCCTCCATTTGCCTAACGGTCCCCGTTGCCTGCTTCCACCATCTGCGCACCTCCCTTCAGATGCTTCATCTGCCACGGCTGTGTCCGTTGCCAACTCCACCACCGCCGCGCACATCCAGAACGCGACCGCCTCCGCAGTGGCTGTCGCCATCGCATCCGCCTGCGGTGGGGCTGACGTGAGCGCAGTGGCCCGGGCCGCCGCCGAGGCTGTAGCCACCGCCACCGCGGAGGCGTTTGCATCCGCCACCACTTCCGTGCAAGTGAACGGTGAGCAGAATTCGGGCGCGGCTGCAGTAGGCCTGCAGGGAGGGGACGTGGTGTTGCTGCATAGCCTCGGTGTGCTGTCAAGTTACGTGGGCAGAAACGGTTGGGATTATGCCTGCGTGTAGCGCGGCATAAGTGCGTTGTGGATGTACCTGGCCGCAACCAAGCTATGCGCCGGTGCCGGGCAAAAGTGGTGCTCAGGATGCAGCGCCAGATCCTCATCGAGTGCCTTCCATTGCTGCACCTACTCACCGTGGTGCGCAAACTCCTCACAGGCACCGGCTCCGCAGACGCCGACGCCTCCGCCCTCGCCGAGGCCACCGCCCAGGCCACTGCCGCCGCCATCGCCGACGCCGTCGCGATTGCCACTGCCGGCGACCAGACCGCCACCACCGCCGTTCGCACGGACGACGTGAAGACTGCTGTGGCCACCGCCATCGCGTCCGCCACCTCCCACTCTTTTACCACTGGCGGCAGCGCCGGCTCTTCCGTGTCTGTGACGGCTGTGTCCACTGCGGTGGCGGACGCTGTGGCCAAGTCCCTGGCTGGCGCTCTGTCGGCCGCACAGGGCGGACACGCGACATTCTGCCACGGCCTTACGTCATCTCCTGGGCCCTCTTCCCCGTCGCCTTCCCCTTCCCGTTCTACCTCCCCCTCATCTCCATCGCCCTCGCCCTCTTCATCTCCTTCGCCCTCTCCATCTCCTTCACCCTCTCCATCTCCTTCGCCCTCTCCATCTCCTTCGCCCTCTCCGTCACCTTCTCCTTCCCCGTCTCCTTCTCCTTCCCCATCGCCTTTCCCGTCGCCCTCTCCTTCGCCCGCTCCGTCACCCTCTCCATCGCCGTCCTCTCCCTCCCCCTCTCCTTCGCCCGACGCCTCAATCGCCTCGACTCCCGGCAGCAGTGGCCCTTCCAGCGGCTCGGCGTCATCTGGCGCGAGCGCCTCTGCACCGGGTTCGTCCTTGGTGGGCGCTGCGCCCGACAGCGACGGCACTGCTGCCGCCTCCGCTCCTCCCTCCGACTCCCAGCAGTCTGCGGGCCCTAACCCTACGCAGCAGCTAGGCGAGCAGTCCTCTACCGGCATTCGCGCCGACGCGGGCGCAGGGGCGGCCGCCCAGGCGGACCAGCAGCAGGGGCGCGCCTGGGGCTGGAGCGTGGGGCGCGCTCACGGGTACGGTTTGGGCCGCCGCTGGGGTGCGGGCGACGTGTAAGAGCTCCACAGGATTCGGACTGCACCACCCAAGGAGCTGGTATGTGCACTGCCCCTAATGTGTGGTACATGCGTGCGCAGGATGTGTGGGCTTGTGGCTTACTGCTGTACATTAGCAGAGTGTTTGCAATTGTACCGTGTGTTTTCTGTGCCGCAACACGTGGATAGTCTGGTACCTGTATGTGCCACGTGTTTCTCTGCATGGATTAGCTGTGTGGCGAGACATTGGCTCCCAAACTGCATGCCACATGTGCGTACAGCTCACATGTGCATGTATTGAATAAAGTCGCTGCATACAGCTGAACGTTGGACGCTGGCCATTAGAGACATGCGCTTGTGGCAACCGCGGCCATTATTAGCTAGGCCCAGGGATGTTCCACCCGCCGTCAGGCCACAGTACGGTATGGGGAATCATAAGACAGTCCCCATTGTCAGGATGCTGTACATGCAGCAACTGTACCCATTGTGCAAGTACCTGGTCCGTGTCTCACCTCGCGTACGCGTGGTTCTTTGCTCTGCATCAACCTATCGTGATCAGTTCTCAACCACTTAAAAACGGTATTCTGGCTGCAATGTGTGACAATGTCACAATGTGGCAGTCTCACCACGCAACGCCTCCTGCTTGCCTCCCCACCGCTAACGATCTTGCACGCCGTGATCCACTCTCGGACTTCCACATTCGGGCTCCAACAAACATGTGCACTACCGTATGGCGTTGTGATTCCTCACTTCTGCCGGTGTCAGCCCGCCGCCAGCTGCTCCAGCCGTGTGTGCCAGGCGCCATTCGGCACAGCAGAAGGCCTCCGCACGATGGTGCCCTCAAACCAGCTTTCATTGTCGTCACTGCCACCACCACCAGCTCCACTAGGTGCACCGCTACCGCTGGTAGCGCTGTCACCCCTGCCGCCGTTCGCCACTGTTGCCCCACCACTAGCGTCGCCTGAGCTGGTCACGCCTCCTGCCGCTTCCTGACCGCCGGAGCCGCAACAGAGGTGGTGCTTCCACACCTTCACCACGGTGCTGTGAGGTGGAAGCTCCCAAGCCCTCCGCGCACCTGCAGCGGCAGGCGCAGACACAAGGCCAGCGCCGCATGCCGCCCTTCGTGCAGGGGAAGTACCCGTTGGGCTTGGGCTTGGGCTTGGGCTTGGGCTTGGGCTTGGGCTTGGGCTTGGGCTGGTGGGCTCAACAAATGGCGGTGTTGGAGCGGGTCCCTGTTTGGCGAGCGCGGAGGCGGAGGCGGAGGCGGAGGCGGAGGCGGAGGCGGAGGCGGAGGCGGAGGCGGAGGCGGAGGCGGAGGCGGAGGCGGAGGCGGAGGCGGAGGCGGAGGCGGAGGCGGAGGCGGAGGCGGAGGCGGAGGCGGAGGCGGAGGCGGAGGCGGAGGCGGAGGCGGAGGCGGAGGCGGAGGCGGAGGCGGAGGCGGAGGCGGAGGCGGAGGCGGTGGTGGTGGTGGAGGTGGCGGCGCTGGAGGTGGCGGGGGTGGCGGGGGTGGTGAGGGCCGTTGTGTGGGCGATGGTGGCGGCAGTGGCTGCGGCGGTGGTGATGACGGTCGGGGTGGTGGAGGCGGGGGCGGGGGAGGAGGAAGCGGAGGTGAGGTAGGCGACGGTGGTGGTGGTGGTGGTGGTGGCGGCGCTGGAGGTGGCGGCGGCGGTGAGGGCCGCTGCGTGAGCGAAGGTGAGGGTGGTGGAGAAGGTGATGGCGTTTGCAGCAGTTCTCGACCATCGCCGCTCAGCTTAAGGTGCATGTTCTCCTCCGCCCGCGGCTCTGCAGGCTCGGGAGTTGAGGTGCCGGAGGGCGGGTGTTGGTCAATGAGGGCATGGATGCGCGTGAGCCCCACCGCAGCAGCGATGCCGGAGTTTGCGGACACACCTTTGCCAGGCACACCCGAAATCCCAGCGAGAGCCGCGGCCGCCGCCGGCGTGAGCCCCAGCAGCAGTAGCAGTAGCAACAGCCCCTTTTGTTTGGGCAGGACCGCCGCCATCTTTGAACACCGCTCCATACACGCAATCAAGCTAATATACCACAGCGATTACGGTGCGTTTGCAGGCGTTGCAAAATAGAGGCAAAGCTGTTTGTGCCGTAATAGGCCCGTGGCAGCCCGTGGGTCTCTGCCGACGCTACTGCCGACCGAATGACCGTATGACCGCATGAAAAGCTAACAAGGGCTATTTGCATGTTGCTCATCGGTCCCAGGGGGCAGATGCAGAGTGATGGTCGGCACAGCAGCCGTGGGCCCCGATGTCACTTGCCGCGCGGGGCCCGCCGACGACGTCCGCGCCCAGTCAGGATAGGTGTGGTGCACTGGTGCTCCACATCGCCTCCACCTGCCAGGAAGCGGCAGCTAGGCTGAGACATGGATGTGGCAAAGCGCCTCAGGTCACGGAAGGGACCAGGCACGGCGCATTGTGCACAGGCTCCAGCGCCCACAGCTGCGCGTTTGCCCGCTTGCAGTGTTGCTCAGAGTTGAGGAATACTGTACGCTATCGCTGCTGAGCCACCAGGCACACCACATCCCTAAATGATGGTGACACCCCAACAGGCGGGCACCCAGGCACAAAGCAGCACACTTGAATTATAGACAGGGAATCCTCAGTCAACACGGAGACAGCTCCACGCCCCTTGTGCACATGCAGCATCATTCGGCAAGGCCATGCACTGCGGGCTCGGGCCCCAGCCTTCACAACGAAGTCCAAGAATTGCTAGGCATTCAGGGCTGCCGTTGACAGACCCATTTGCAGCTCAGTACCCGTCCTTCATGCACACAATTCACTTTATCCACATGGTATGCGACAGTTCCCTATGCTACATGAGCGCCACTCTGCTCTCGTTCAACCACGCGCTTCCCACCGCTCGCTAGCTATGCACATCCAGCATCTCTCCTCGGCCACGCTTTGTCCACGACCATTTGGGACTGCCCCTCTAGCAGCACCCACCCGAACCATAACCATGGTGCCATGGCTCATGGTGGCAAGGACATTGAACTCCATCAGCCCACTTGGTGCAAGTGCAACAGTCACAAAGAGCACCCTGTTACGCAAATTCCGACCATTACGATGGCAGCGTGCCTTCAGGCGTCCTCCACAGCACCACACAACACAACACAACCGCGGACCGCGGTCCGTCCGTCCAGACAGGCTTCCGGACGATCGGAAACTACATCACCCTTCCCATCGGTCCCTCCGCCTATCCCAGCCATCATGGCACTCTCCCTACTCCCCCAACCACCAACCTTGTTGCCCCTTCAAAAATCTCACACGCACCAGCCTGCACTGCTACAGTGCTCATTGCTGAGCCCCAGGAGCGGGATCGTCGCCACTGCGCCAGAATACAGCTATGCCAGGCCGCGCACTGCGCAGGGCATCTAGCTGTGCGAGGAAGGCGTCATCTTGTGCTGCTGGGTTGGCACCAATCTCCAGGCTCTGTAACATGGGAAATGTAAGGCAAGTGCATGTGATTGAGCTGTGACCGAGTACTGCGGCCAAGCACAGAACACATGTATAGCTGCCATACTACCAACATGTGACCTACTGACTGCCCCAAAAATCACATCAGACCATGTTGCTTATAGTTTTGGCTACTTCCACACACCTTCAGGCAGGGGGCACCACCAGCTGCCAGTGCAGCAAACACGGTTGAGGTGTCGCTGATGGAGAGGCCGGTTCCAGATATGCACAGCTCCTCCAGTGCAGGCCAGGAGCCGCTGCTGCTGCCTCCACTGGATGCAAGGGACGCTGCAAGAGCTGCGCCACCAGCTGCAGCCAGAGGGCAGCCCACCAGGCTCACGTGCTTGAGGCCCGGCACCCGTGACAAGGACTCCACTGCCAGCGGCCCCGCCTGATGCAGCCCCACGTAGGGAAAAGAAGCAATCAGCAAAGACAGACTATTTACAGAAATGTACATGAGTGATTTCGGCTGGTGGAATTATGCGACGCTTCCACTGCAGGAGCCCACACACGCGTGCCCAACGAGCACAGGCCACACGGGAGCTTACCAGCGCGGCCAACGCAAACCACGCACAACACGAGCCGCGCGCGGACAAAAGCAGCAAACACAGAAGCTGCCGCGGCGACCCTCAACAACTTGAAGCCACAGCGCACGCCGAGACACATCGCCGCACATTTATGACACCCTCCCCACACACGGTGCCCTAACCTCGCAACCCCCACACCGGCCCCCACATCCTGTGGCTTCGACCTGACAGGCCCACCATACCCGTTTGCGCTCACCTGTGTCCCAGAGAGATCAAGGTGTCCAACCGAACTGGCACCAGCTGCTGCCACTAGGGCTGCGCCAAGGTGTGCCGCATCGGCGTCAGCTATGGCCTGGTTGCCAGCCAGCACGAGCTCCTGGAGGCTCAGGCCAGCGGAGAAAGCCTTGCTGAGGGCAGCCCTGGAGTTGGTTGTGTTGGGGGGACCGGGGCGTACGCGTAAGGGTTCGGGTTGGGGGGGGTTGTAGATACCAGCCCAAATGAAACCGAACCAAATGCATAAGAGCGAGGAGGAGAGCGTAAGGGTGATGAGCTTGGCACAGACAGGATTCCATCACACAACTGTTTTTCCCCAATGGCAGTTTCATTTACAACACCCCTCCTTTCCCAAAAAACACTTGCATGGTCTTGGGGCCCAAGCCGCAGTCAGCTGCATCAATGGTCTTCAACGCACTGCTGCCGCCGCTGCTGCTGCTGCCAGCACCGGCTGCACTGGCAGCAGCTGTTAGCCCTGATGCCAGCACCTCGCCACCGTCATCACCAAGCTCTGTCCCGCGCAGGTGCAGGGTTTGCAGGTGGTGGGTGCTCTGCATGGTAGCAACACAAGAAGAGTAAGTGCCGTATGTAAAACCTCATAGCAACTGTCCCTTCCCGTGGAACATTCATTCTCACCTGCAGCAGTTGGCACAGTGCGCGTGCACCTGTCAGGCCCAGGGAGTTCCCCTGAAGGTGCAGCTCCCGCAGTCTGCCACTGTTGCTGCTTGCTTGGGCTGCTGCAGCCAGGCCGGCAGCGCCCACACTGCACCCCTGCACCTCCAACACAATCTCGCTGCCTGCCCAACCGCTGCCTGGCGGCGCTGCTGAGGCTGCACTCTCACACGCAGTCCCAACAGCGGAGGCGCTTGGTGCTGTTGTGAAAAGGGCGGCGAAGCCCTCATCCCCCAGCTGCGGGTTGTTGTTCAGCACTAGGTGGCTGAGGGAGCTGCAGCTGTGCAGCGCGGACGCCAGCGCTGCAGCACCCCTGCGGCCCAGTCCCTTGCCAGTCAGATCTAGCCTCGTGAGGCTGGAGCTGGATGCCACACCCCGTGCCAGTGCCTCAACGCCGCTGTCACCCAGGCTGGAGTCGCCCACGCACAGGGATCGCAGAGAGCGGTTACTACCCAGTGTTTCAGCCAGCAGCTGAACAGACGCTAGGCTGAGCGGGTGCGAGGAGGCGTAGAGCTCGGTGAGCGTAGTGTTGTCCTTAAGAGCATGCGCCAGAGCCGCCACATCCTCGTGCCCAAAGCGCCGCTGGCGCAGGATCGTCAGCGACTGCAGCTTTGGGTCGTTCGAGGTGACACGCTGCACCAAATCCTCTATGCCGCGTGTAGCGGATTGTCCCCACACCATTGCAGCAGCTTAGCACAGTGCAAAGCTTCTGTAACTATGGCGCAAGGAGCAACACGGCGGCGTGCGAGCAGCTGCGGTTAAGGGTTTCTGAACTGTGACATGTGTACGTTATGAAAGGAGTTGAATCTAATCTGCAAGTAACTTGGTTGCTGAAGACCCAGAAGAGGGACGTCCGCGATTGATGCCTTGCCATTGCCACTCCCTCCGCGCTCTTCGTGGCGCTTCGGAGGACTTGGCCAGCTCATATATACAAAGAGCTCGACCATAACTGAATGCACTCAAGAAGAAAGGACACAATTCAAACTTCTGGAACAAGCGTCTTACGAATTTCGCCCGCGTAGTTATGCACATTAATAACTTTACAATAGAAACGATATTCATTGGCGAGAGCTAACGTATTCGACTTTCTGCCTTGCATGTCGTCCTTGGTTCGGCCCCACGAACCGCGAAACGAGCATGCCAATGATGCATCCAGCGCTGCTCCACCTACGTACCGGAGCGCCAGTTCGGCGTGGGCAGTGCCGAGTGCGGGTCGGGCCCCAGCCTTCGAGAGCCCAGTCGAGGGCCAGGCGCCCTCCCTTGCGGCGTCGCACAGCGGGCCTTCACCAGCCCGGGAGGCCGCAGCCTTGGCTGTAAACGACGACGCGGCCAGGACTGGTCTCGTGAAGTTGGCTAATGGTGTAGCCTTGCCGCTGGGTGCAGTTCAGAGCATACGTGCTGGTAGTCATTCAGCCAGCGCGTACGGGTTAGCCACTGCCCCCCCTCCCGAGTCTGTGGCGAACTTGGAGGATCTTGACAGGCAGTGTGCCCTGAAGCAGCTGCACAGCGGCCATGGCCTGGCGGGCAGCAGTGGACCGGCAGCCGCACCAGTCTTGTGTAGCTTTCCAACAGCCGGTGAGCCACGTGACGGGTGCATGGCGCGCGAGGGTGTAGTCCACAATACTACTGTAGCTCTGTTTGATGGGCGAATGCCAGGACACAAACATGAGTGGGGCGGTCTGCTTGAGGGAGGCAGTTCACCCGGCAGGTCCCTTGGGTTTCGACAACAAAAGGGTATCGGTGAGGACAGTCCTCCATCACTAACAAGCGTAGTATCTCCAATCTTGCAGACCCTGACTATGACGAGGGCCGAGTGGCAGAGGCAGCCAACTTGGCGGCCAAGTATGGCGGCATGTGGTTGCGGGGAGCGCTAGCCAAGCAGCGGAACCAGGCTCAGACACGTCTCCACCCAGTCTTCGTTGGCATGGTGGGTTACTTGCACGTGGCTGGGTGTGCAGCATGGGTCCGCATGTTGACCCGAACAAGCACTGCCTGCCTGGCGCGGCCTGCCGCGGTCGGAGCTGTGTGTTGCTTCTGACAGTTTGGTGGGCTTGCGGGTGGTGCTTGGTGTTGTGGTGCAGGTGCGGCACGTGGATGGAAGTATGGACCTTGTCCGTGCTGGTGACATGCAGCCGCTTCAGGTGGGTGGGATGCCTTCAGGCCATTGGGCCGCTGGAGGAGGTTGGGCGGCCTGGATGTTCAGATAATATGTACGGACGATGCAGTCAACTGCCGCATCTTAGATAGCTCGACTGGCTCGACTGGCTGTGACGGTGTGTTCTGTTCCTCAGCTGTTCAACCTCAAAACCTGCCCAGGCTGGCTCATTGCTGTTCACGGATGGCGAGGCGGAGCTGCTGGCGCTGCACCCGCAGCTGCCCAGCAACCTGTACTTCTTCCCCGCCAACATGTACGACTACGGCACTGCGGAGCGGCAGTACGTGACGGTGCACTTTGCAGCTCCGGGCAGGCTGTACGTGCTGCTGCCGGAAGACACTGCAGAACCAAGGTGGGGGCACAAACCTGGGTGTGAACGGCACACGAGGAAAGGTCCGGACAGGCTGGCAGCGTGCGCATCCTACAGCTCTGTGAAACGGACTGCGCCAGTCTTGACCTGTGTGACCTTCTGCCTCAACACAGGTGGCTGCGTGAGCAGTTCTTCAAAGTCCGGGAGCCGCTGTACGGCGTAAAGGTATGCACGGGCAAGCGGCACGAGCTAGCAAGGGAGCAACGGAGTGTGCACTGTGCATGCGGTAATGCGTCTTGCTGCCTGCTCTGATGTCGGAAGTGTGAGCTTCCGTGCGCGGCCACCAACCAGTGTTGCGGCTTGCCCAGGTTCGGCTGTCTGCCCGATGGAAGATGGGCTTCGTGACCAAAGTGCTGGCCAACATGATGACACACAAGTCGTCAGCAGATGAGCGTGTGCTGGTCTACAAGTCCAAACGGGTGAGCTTGCAGTGACGGTGCCTGCCGCCCGCTGCAGTCTAATAGTTGCCTTGCCCCGTCTTTAGCACGGCGCGTATGACATGCGCTAGTACGGCGCTCAGTACTACCGTATGTCCAAAGCCATGCGTACATCGCTATAGAGCGGCCAACAGGCACCTACACGCATTTGTAGCAGGTAGATTTGAAGGGGATCGATTGGCCGATCAAGCTCAACTGATGTGTGACAAATGCAAACCCCCATGTCGTGTGCCCCGCAGCTGTACCGGGCTGGTGACGTGGTGCACCTGGGCGGCCTGCCCACCGCGCGCTTCACAGACACCATGTATGTGGTGTGCACAGCGCTGGACGGCAACGGCGGCCTTGGCGGGGAGGACGGCGCGGCCGATGCTGCGGTGGGTGTTGCGGAGTAAGGGGCTGGTGCACGCAGTGTGCTGGTGTGCTCGTGGAGTTAGCGTTGTAGCAGGCATGGCGACAGCCGCCTGTGCCATGCAAGTGTTTACACTAGAATGACACTTGCTCACCCGCTTTGCAGAAGGCCGCCGCTGCGGCAGCAACGGCGCAGCTGGTGACTGGCTGCGACGAGTGGGGCGTGTGGCTGACGCGGCTGCTCAAATCTATCCGCCGCAATCGTGTCGAGGACGCGCGGGCATTGCTGGACACTGGTAGGCGCTTCTGCAGGGGTAGGCGTGTTCCTTGCACAATATTTCTAGCTAGCATCCCTGCTTACAAACATGCGCTTGCTGACGTGCAATGGCCCGTGCCCGCCGCCAGACTGCTGGAGGCAGCGGGCGGCACAAGGCGACCCGCTCAGCTGGCTCCCGCCGGAGGAGGTAGGGCTGGGCGAGTCGCCGCTGACGTCGGACCTGGCGGCCGCCTCCAGCAACGTGGAAATGCTGGCGCTGCTGGTGGCGCACGGCCGCTGCCAGCTCAGCTTCCGCGGGGTGCGGCTGCTGGTGCGGCGCTGGGAGGAGGTGCCGGCCAAGGACGGCGGCGCGCTGGTGCGTGTTGGTCGGTGGGGTGCTTTCGGTTGCTTGTAATTCTGCGCAAGCGCCGTGCGACATGGAAGTATCAGTTTGTTAGAATGTCACACGTGGAAGCTTGCAAGCGGGCCTGATACTGGTAATGGGGTTTTAGCCGTGCAAGCACGTGCCCCTTGCTTGAGCAGTAGCCGTGTGTTCTGCGGCGCAGGAGCTGCTGCTGACGTACATCCGGCGCTGCCCGCGGCCGTTGAGCACAGTGGCGTGCATGCTCATGGCCCTGCGGTGGGAGGTGGAGCTGCGGGACCGGGCGCGCACCGCCAGCTCGCAGGAGCTGCGGGTGGTGCTGCGGCGCTTTCAGGAGCTGCAGGTGTGTGTGTGTGTGGTGTGTGTGTGTGTGTGTGTGGTGTGTGTGTGTGTGGTGTGTGTGGTGTGTGTGTGTGTGTGTGTGTGTGTGTGTGTGTGTGTGTGTGTGTGTGTGTGCGTGTGTGTACACAACGAAACCGGGAACCGCCTGCGCAACGCCGCGAGTGTGTGTGCGTGTGTGTGTGTGTGTGTGTGTGTGCGTGTGTGTAAAAGGAGAAAACGACCCTGCAGTTTTCGCTACCGCCACCCCCATCCAGGTGGTGCTGCTTGAGGGGCTGGCTGACGTGGCGCGGACGGGCGGCCCCGACGGCAGCAGCAGCATGAGCCTGGCGTGGCTGAGCGGCGTGCTGGACCCGCCGCAGTCGCCGCCGCCGGTGTCGCTGGGCGACTACAGCCCACTGCGCATCGCGTTTGAGGACCGCGACTACGGCTTCATGGCCAGTGCGGTGGCAGAGGCGTACACGCGCCAGAAGTGGTGAGCGGGGCTGGAAAGGTGTTGGTGTGCAGGAAGGTGTCAAGAGGTGGAGGCGGGGGCTTCATCAGGAGACGCAGCTGCGAGGCCCGCGCTGGGTGTTGGGGGAAGCAAGAGGACGGGTTCGCTGCGTCTGGATGGCTGCGTGATTCGAGGATGCAGTGTGTGTTTGCTTTTAATTAGCTGGCGGCTCCGCGCTCCTCCCCGCCTGCAGGCTGGGTGCCAGCTACCTGTCGCTCACGCCGCGCGATGGCAGCCGGGAGCTGACCCTGCTGGACCCGCTGGTGCTGCACACCGTGCTGCACAAGCTGGGGCTCGTGGACGAGGTGCGTGGCGAACTGAACGTAGCGGTGTGCTTGAGTTGTGCGACCCATTATCGTGGTGGGTTGAGTAATGCGACGCATAGCCGTCGTGGGACGTGGCGTCGACTGTATTCCATGTTGCAACCTTAGGACTTCGTCCCTAGAACTCCGCCACTGGTGGCGGTGGGGCGGGGGTTGGGAAAGTTTGCCAGGTTGCAAGGCTGTTTGGCGCCGCCGTTGACTTTCCGCTCCGTCTGTCCCGGCTGCTGCCCGCCCGGCCGCGTGCAGGGCTTGCTGTCGTACCTGGCTGAGACGGTCACGCGGCTGTGGTTCCTGTCATGGGTGGTACCGGCGGCGTTTTTGTCCAGCCCGCGCGGCCGGTGGTGCATGCGGCTGCTGGCGGGGTTGTGCTTCATCGTGATGTACAATGAGGTGAGGTCGCTGTCCTGAGATCTTGCCCATCGCGCAGTTTTCGCCTGACGTCTGTGTTATGCGAAGGTGGCTATGAAAGCGCCTCAGCCGGGCTGGCTGACAAGCATGTGTCGTCCCCGCTGCCTGCCAGTTGCTGCTGATGGACCCCGAGGCACAACTCAGCAAGACCGTGACGACCGGCACCGCCCTGTGCCTGTGGCTATTCGGAAATGTGATTGAGGCCATGGAGACCGTGGCTGCGGCATACGGCGGCAGGCTGGCCAAGTGAGTGGCTGCAAGGCCCGCCAGCAGAGCAATGAGCACGTGCATCTGCATGGGCAAACAGCTATTGTGGGGGCGCGATCCAAACCGTCTGATAAATTTCTCTGCAGAGTTGCGAAGCGCAGCATGCTCCTGCTGATAGCTGCGTGCTAACGTTGGCACGCGTGACCTTTGCGTGACCCTCCAACTTCATTCTCGCCTAGGTACATCAAGGCCAACCCCCAGGTGCGGCCGTCACACCACATCATAAGCTTCACGACCTTGTCGTGCACACTGAAGCAAAATATGGCCTGCAACCTGCCGTTCACGAAACCATGTTTGGTCCGCTTGGCGTGTGTTTGCAGGAGTTCTTCTTCCTCCTGTGCGAAAGCCTGATGCTTTCGCTCTGCGTGGGCTACCTGCTCGTAATTACCGAGACGTGAGCGATGCGAAATCCGTCGGTGACTTTGTTGCCGCGCCGCTAGTGGATGATTGACATTTGGTGCCAGTGCAATACGCGTGCTGTCTGTGGCCGCATTATGTGTTCTTCCGTGCTGACTTCTCGCAACGCTGACCACACCATGTGTCCTGCGCGCTGCAGGGCTCAGATGCAGACGGACGTCTTTGTGCGCCTGACGCTGGTGTGGTGCAGCCTGGCTGTGCCAGTGTTCCTCAAGTTCCTGTACATGCTGGTGCCCATGTTCCAGCGCCTGGGGCCGCTGCTCAACACCGTGTACAACATGATGCAGGAGCTGGTGGCCTTTGCACTGCCCTTCGCCGTGATCGTGGGTGACGCGAAGCGTGCATGCCTGCCGTGCCATTAATCTTTCCATGCGCGCACCTTCTGGTTTCCTGACCTCGTTCCTGACGCTGACGAAACCTTAGCTGAATGCTGAAGGCGGCGCGCCATCATGCTTTAGCACTTCGCAAGCCAAGCCACTGCGTGCGACCTGGGCTCTGCCGCCGCTCCAGGTTACTTTCGAAGTCCCCAAGCCTTTCTCATGCGATTTCCGACACGGATGCTCACTCATCCCTGCACACACGGCTACACGCAGACGACGGGCTTTGCCACCAGCTTCTACATCGTGCACCACGTGGTGCCGGGCGGCGAGTCCATGGCCTTTGTGGACGTCATGCTCATGTACTTCTCCGCCTTCCTGGGCGCCTTCGACCTGCACCAGGTGTGGCAGGCGCTGCATGTGGCGATGCTGCAGGCGGGGGCCGGGCGCTCAGGGAAAGCGCAGGGCGACGCGCAGGGGTGCCGGGGTAACCCGTACGCTGATGAGCTGCCTTTGCTCCACTCATTGTCGCCATTGCGCCTAGCCGCTCTGCTGGCGGTGCCACCAGGGGGCCGACACGGTAACCGTAACCATGTGTGCTGTGGCTGCAGTGGGACGACCTGGTGAACCCCGAGCTGCGTATCTTCGGCATCACCCTCATGTGGGTGCTGCAGCCCTTCTTCCTTCGCCTGTGGTTGCCCGACTGTCCTTGGTTGAAGGGGACCCGTCTCTAGAGCTTACCCTTCTGCTTGTCGCTCAATGGCCCATCACACAGGGTCGTCTACCTGATCATTGCGGGCATCCTGCTAGCTAACCTTCTGATCGGTGAGTGCAGTACAGTGCAATCGTGATGTCACACCACCATGCTTGTCCGCCCAACCTGGCACCCGCGACCAAGCGCCATTCACCGATACCTTGCCGCTCGTATGATGTGATTGGTTCAAGCCCTGTTCCCTTCCAACCGTTTCACGGTTTCACCTTTGCACGGCATAGGACTCGCATCCATGCTTCGCACCACCACCGTCACCACCACCACCACCACCACCACCACCACCACTACCACCTCACTTGTCACCTGCCGCCTGTGTCGTGCCTCGTGTGCCTGCCCTGCCTCCCCTGCAGCCATCATCAGCTACAAGTACCGGCCCGACCAGGTGGCGGCGCAGTCGGTGTTCGGACTGGCCGAGGTGGTGGACAGGCACCAGATACAGGCACGTGGCAGCGGCGCGGCGGCGCCCATGCCTTAGTCGCGCCCCGGCCGGCAGCGCGACCCTACTCGGGACCCTCGCCATGCTCATCGGTGCCTCTTACCTGGGTTACCACTCGCAAGCTTCCCCGCTTGGTCTACCGTTCCGCAGCTCATCCTTGCAAACCCTCCTCGCCCCGCGCTTGCTGTCTTGCACTTGTCTTGCAGGTGGACTGCGCCATGCTGTGCAGCCCCTTCTGTCTGCTGCAGCTGCCCTTCCGTGTGCTGCCGCGCGGCAGCCGGCCCGCCATCCTGCCCTACACCTTCTACCGCATGGGCCTGCCGCCGCTGGAGGGCTTCCGGCCGGCTGCACCCCACATGGCAACCGTGCCCACAGGCCGAGACGCCGTGCCGCAGGTAAGACAAACCGCCCTATGCAACTGCGCATTGTGCAGCACTTGGGCACGCCACTCACGTCAACAGTAAAGCATGTGCCCCGCCATCCTGCTTGAACGGTGCGGCCCCACCTCTTCCGCTGCTTCGCCTGCTGCTTCTGCTGCATGCCGCCTGCAGCTCCTGTTCCACCTCACGCTGCACCCGCTCATGCTGGCCGGAGCCGCGGTGGCCTTCCTGGCGATCAGCCCCCTCCTGGTGCTGCGCTTCGGCCTGGTGGGCCACCGCCGCATGCTGGACCGGCTGTGGAGCGGCAGCGGTGGCAGCGGCAGCGGCAGAGCTGGCAGCAGCAACAGCGACGGCGTGGGCGGGGGCGGGACAACGCGGAAGGGCTCGGTCAGTATGGGCGTCGGCAACGGAACCATGTCCAGCCAGGGCGCAGTCAGCGTGGCGAGTGGCGGCGGTCGCAGCCGCCGGTCTGGTGGCGGCACGGGCAGCGGCGGTCTGTCGGGCAGCTTTGGCTCCGAGGACCCCAGCCTGGGCCTGCAGGCGGCCGGCGCGGGAGACCCCTGGAAGGACGTCGGCTACTTCTGCACACTGCGGGTGAGCGCGCACGCATAATTATATGCTGGGCCCAAACCCACATGGTGTGCCGACGTGCTCCTCAGGATGCTGACCACTAGTCCTGCTGTGGCGCCTGCTTTCGGATTTAGCACCTGCATCCACTTGCGTGCAAGGTCTACCCGTCCTTGCTCCCCACCCCACCTCACCGCCACCCCCACACTGTGCGCAGGGCCTGCCGCGCCTGGCCTCCCTGGTGGGCCGCGTTGTGGTTGCGCACGTGGTGGGTCTAGCGGCGGTGCTGGCCATGGCGCTGATTTTCTTCACAGGTGGGTGCGGGCGGCATGGGCGGGAGTGCGTTAGGCGCTGGCTTAGGGACCTTCTGGATGTGCGGTTGCTGTGCGACACACCCGCACAGTCACACAGCATGCCCCTTCTACACGCTGCGCATCCATATGCCTTCGAAGTTCGCCCACCTCGCCCACACCGCCCCACACCCTGCACAGCCGGGTCTCTGTACCTGTGGGCTGTCAGCACGCTGCTGGCGCTGTACAATGTGCTATACGAGCCGCTGACGCGCTTCGGGTCCGTCAGCCGCCGCGCCGCGTTCCGCTACCGCCGCGCGATACAGCAGTGGCGCAAGCAACGCACTGCGGTCGCGGACAGCAGCGGCAGGGCCGGCCACGCCGGTGATGACGGGGGCAGCGAGGCTGGAACGGGGATTGAGTCAGGCAACGATGCAGCTTCAGATGCTGGCAGCACCTCCACATCCGCTCGGCGGCGCTCCACGCTGACTGCCTCTCAAGTGGCACAGCGCTGGAGCACGCTCACCAAGGGTGCGGCACAACAGCGGCAGCGGGTGAGCACCCGGCAGGCGGGCGGGCGGGCGGGCGGGCGGGCTTGCAGGAGGGCTTGCCAACCTTACATTGTGTGCGAGGCGAAGCATTGCTGCAGCGGGTACAGCGGCTACGGCATGCAGCTGTGGCATGATGATTGCATGAAGGATAGCAACGGACCAGGGTGGGGCCAGGGGTGGGGCATGGGTGTGCGCTTGGTCGCAGGCGGGCTGGACTCCACATGGACTCAATCCGCGTGCACGCGCGGCATTGCAGTCTTAGTGTCTTGCCCATCGCTGCTATCGGATTCCAGCTTGTACGCGGCAAAGCACTTTTAGATTCGGATTGTGCCCTGTACAGGCAGTTGCTTCAGGGCGCTACCTCACGCGGCAGCACGTGGAGCAGGCAGTGCTGCGAGTCTTCGGCATTGGGTGGGAGGCAGCGGCAAAGGCAGAGGGGGCCGACGACACCGCCAGTGGTGGTGCCGGAGTCCGGGCGCGGTCTCTGGTGCCTGGTCCTGCCGCCCGCTTTGGTGCCGGCGCGGACGACGTCAGCAGTGTGCACGTGCACAGCTCGCCGCACCTGAACATGAAGTCGCTTGAGGAGCAGGAGGCCAGTCGTGACCTGCGGGCCCTGGGCCGCATGAGCTCCTTGGCCGCAAATGCAGCTGCGGGTACAGCAGCAACAGTGGGGGCGGCCTCCGCGCGCAGAGGTGCAGCTGCAGGCAAACGCGCCGTTGCAGCCGTCCTCCCAGCTGCGGCTGTCGAGGAGGGAGTTGCACCTGGGGGCAGCTTCCGGGCTGCGGGGAATGCAGGCCGCATGGTGTCTGAACTGGCTGGCGCATCTGGGCCAGCTGCCATGAATGGCGACGTCCACAAGCTGGCGGAAGCTCTGTGCAGGCCGCTGCAGGAGCAGCTACAACAGGTAGGCGCTGTGCGTTCATGCGGGTTGTCAGGAAGAAAGGTGGGAGTGATGGTCTCTAGCAGCGGCGCCAGCGGATCTTCTCAATTGTCTCCTGTAGCCGCAACTGACGTACCGTACTGCGTTGAATGTTTCCCTCCTCGTGCCACGCCCCTCTGGCGCGCAGATTCAGGCTGCTCTGAGCTCGCGGCTGGATGCCCAGGCCACGGAGCTGGGGCAGCTGCAGGAGGCGATGGGGGCACTGCGGGAAGTCATGGGTGAGTGGAAGTCGTGGGTCGAAGGGAACTGGCGGTGCGTGGACTAGTGGAACGGGTATGGCAGTGCGGGGGGCACCTGATTGCTCGTTTCAACTCTTTACTTGGTGCATGTGCTGCTTCTGGGTGTCTACGGTGATGTGATGCCCTGGTGCCCCATGCGCATGCAGATGCCTCGCTGCACACGCGTGACGATGTGGAGCAGCGCCGCCGGTCTGTGCTGGCACGTGCGTACGGCGACGAAAATTACTGACCTGGCTTATTGTTTGCTGTAGTAATCCTTCAGCTATCCGTTTGTCGTGCGGACGCACGTGCAACCGCAATGCAAACCTTTGAAGATGCTTGAAGATTGCTTGTGAAGGTTGAATGACCCTCCAAAGCTTGTGACTCCCGTTCGAATGCATATCGATATTCATAGAGTTTGGGTCGGAGACTGGGCCTCGGAAACACTGGCGCAAGGTTGCTGCCTTGCTGCTACGGCACTGCACACCTGGAACCAGAGCAGCGCACCACACGCGGTATTGCTTGATTGCGCATTCATGCTTGCTTTGTTATGCATGCACTGATCGATGATTTCGCAGTAATGGGGCATTGGTTGGCGGACACGGAGTATCCACGATAAAAGTGGCAACACGTGCACTTAGTCCTGGCGGCTGGCGTTGTTTCACACTGTGGGGCGGACGGGTGTGGGGGAGAAATGGGAGGAGTAGGGCACCGCACAGGCGCAGACACCACTTCAAAGCTGATGTACGGTATGTGCTGATTGTCCATAGAGTGCAAAGGAGAGAGGCGGCTTGGCCCTGTCGTCTTGGTTAGCCAGCTATGTTAAAGTGACGGCTGCCTGGATGCCTTCCGGTGGGTCCTACGGCTCTGGGCCGTGTAGCTGCGTAGTATTTGGCGGCCGAGTGCAAATGTGGTTTGGCCGGGGTGACGTGGCCATAGGTAGCGGGCTCGAGCTGATGGGCTAGTTGGTGTGTGTCCAGAAGGGCCGCCAAAGCAGTGAACACATGTCGTGCGCCGTTGCCGGCGTGTGTCATTCACCGGCAACCAGTGCCTGAGTATGAGTCATGAGGCGGGTAACAGCGTGTGAACTTAGGAGCGGGAAGTTACCCCAGCGGTTGAGAACTGACGAGCTGTGGGTGGGTTGTGCGAACTACGTCCCGGTGTGTGGCTAGAGGTTTGGCGTCTGTGGTTTAATTGTAGCCGTGTGACGGTGGTGTCTCTCTGGCTCTGGCGTCACCTTCGCCTGCACTGCGCAGGGCGAAGGCTCGTGGGCTCGTGTTGGAGGCGTTGGGCAGCTGGTCATGCGGGCGCTGAGCTGAGGAGGAGCTGCGTTGGGGGTCTGTTTGCCGTGGTGCTTTATAAGTGTGTGCTCAGGGGAGCTTGGGGTCCAGGTTTCGTAGACGGGCGGTTGGCTTGCCCTGCTGGGTGGTGAGCGTTGGGTGTCGGGCAGGGGGCCGCCCATGCAGGAGGCGGTGGCTCCCTAGTCCCGCAACACCGGCCCTGGCCCGGTGTTGCGGTGTTGCTCTCTCTCACACGACCTATCGTGCGTAGCTTTGTGAAAGCATCGGAGTGATCAACCGACTGCTGCCTCAGACTCAACACCTGGGGCCGGGCTGCGGAGCGCGTTCACGCAACCAAACTCAACCACGGGGCATCAGTTACCAGCCGCTCGCACGCAGCCGCTGTAGCTAGCTCAATTAAGGCCCGCTCGGCTTAGTCCACCGAGCGCCCAGCCAGCTGGGAAAGACCGCCCTCGCCCCCGGAGTCGCCATCGACAGCTGACGAGCAGTCGACCGTCCGCCCTCTGGCCCTAGCGAGTGGCCGTCGCCAAAGCGCCTTCAGCAACACCGCAACCTGCCTCTTGGAATGCCAACGCCTACTCGGCTCTTTCGGCTACTACCGAGGGTATGTCGACCACTACTCGGTCAAGATGGCGCCCATCACGGCGCTCACGGCCAAGGCAGTGGAATGGGGCCCGGACACGTGGACCGCAGAGCAGCAGCGCGCCCTGGACGCCATCAAGCACGAGTTTGCAGAAGGCGACCTGGTGCTGCGGCCGCTGGACCCCCAGCGTGAGCTCATCCTGCACACGGACTGGTGTGAGGTGGGCATCAGCGGCGTGCTGGGGCAGCTGGATGACGACGCGCTGGAGTACATGGTGGCCTGTGTCAGCCGCACCTGCAACGTGCATGAGCGGCGCTACGGCAGCTACAAGGGCGAGTTGCTTGCGGCGGTGTGGGCTGTCCAGACGCTGCGGCCGTACCTGCACGGCCGCCGCTTCACTCTCGTCACCGACCACGGGCCGTTGGAGTGGCTGATGACCCAGCGCGACCTCACTGGCCAGGCCGCGCGGTGGGCGCTGATCCTGCAGCAGTACGTGTTCAGCGTTGTGCACCGGCCCGGCAAGCTGCATCAGAACGCCGACGCTCTCAGCCGCTGCCCGCTGCCGACGGACGTTGATGCGGCTGGCGCGCGGCTGGACCAAGCGGATGAGCCACCACCGCCGCCGCCACCCGTGGTGTTGTACCCCGGCCGCCGCCTGCCCGCCTACGCCCAGCCCCCCACCGCCACCACCCTCACCACCATCGCGGAGGCCGCTTTTCCGTCCGCCGACGGCTGGCTGCCGCGGCTTGCCGCGCACTTGGCCAGCTCCACGGGCGCTGCCTGGCCCTCCACCACCGTGGCCGGTGCCCGTGCCTCAGCCGTCTGCCTCGCCACGCTGCATGCCAGCCGCGCCGCCGGGCCGGGCGCCTGCGTGGTGGACGGCTCGGACCTCCTGGCAGGCCACAACGGCACCACCAGCGATCTCAGGGAGATGGCGCCGGCGGCGGACACAGCGGTGCGCACAGCGGTGGCGCTGGTCAACCGGCATGGGGCTAGCCTGCGGCAGCTGCGGCTGACGCCGCGGCTGCGGCTTCGGCTCTGCACTGCGCGGGGCAGCGTCGTAGGGCTCGACACCAGCCTGCAGCAGCACTCTTTCTTCGACGCAGCGCAGGGCGACGGCGTTGCAGTGCTGGAAGCACCCGGCGGCCTGGCTGCCGGGCTGCAGGCCTGCCTACGATTGGGCATCAAGGTGCGGCGCTACGTGTCCATGGAGCCTCAGCCCGCAGTGCTGGGAGCCGTCGAGAAGCTGGTGCGGGCACTGGCCGCCGCCAACCCGCTGTGCCTGCCGCTTGCGGCCTGGCGGCAGGCCGGGGCGCCCCGGCAAACCGCACTGAGCGGCCTGCCGCTGCGCGACGGCGGGCAATGGCTGGTCTTCGCCAGCTGGGGTAGCACCAACGGCTGGAGCGACGCTGACGCCCTCAGCTTCGTGGGTGGCCTCCAGCTGGCGCTCCGCAAGCAGCACTGCGCACCGCCGGCCTACCTCCTCCACGGCCCCACCACCACCCGCGCCGAGCAGGAGCAGCTGGGTTTCCCCTTTGGCCTGCCTGCGACGATGGACACAGTGCAAGCGGGCGTCGCCGCTCACAGGCTGGTGACGCTGTACACCAACCTTGCGGCGGCTGAGCACCTCGCGGCTGTGCTGGAGCGGCTGCCGCCTGAGCCCGACCGCACCCTGGCGCAACAGCTGGAACCGGGCCGCCGCCCCATGGTTGCGCTGCGGGTGGAGCCCCTACCCTACCGCCCAGCCCACGTCCCTGGCCAGCGACTGGTGGCCCTCCCGGCCGGGTCCGACGCGCCGCCATTGCGCACAGTACCCGGCGACGAGCCCTGCCATCTGTCAGTCACGGACTGGGAAGCGGTCCTCGGCCACCGGCCCGGCACTGCCGACACGCTACCGCCTGACCTGGCCATCCCAGCCCTGCGCAACCCCATCTCGCCCCGCACCGCCGCCACCGCCCTCGCCGCCTGCCTCGCCCTCCAGCGCAGCTACCTCACGCCCCACGACACGCATGCCCCGCCGCCTCTGCGTGTGGCCCCGGCACCGTCGCCGCTGGGGGGGGGTGAGCCCGCGGGAGAGGATGACCAAGCAACGGTCATTGCGCGCGGGCTGCTACAGCGGCAGCCGGCGCCGGACCTTGCCTTCACCTTCTCCACGCTGGCCGCAGTTGCAGCAGACGCACAGGAGCAGGCGACTGCTACGGCAGAGAATCAGAGCTGGACGGACGTGTGGGAGGATGCAGAGGTCTTGGCGGCGCTGCGGGCCGGCGGGGCAGCAGCTGGGGGGGCAGCGCCACGACGGGTGACACGGCGTATGGCGGACTACCGCTGGGTCAACGGGCAGCTGCTGCGCAACATGTCGGACGGCCTCACCAGGGTGTGCCCGCCGCCGGACCAGAGGGTGGCGCTAACGCAGGCGGTGCATCAGCGCACGGGCCACCTGGGCGTCAGGCGGACGCTGGCACTGCTGCAGACTGGGCACTGGTGGTACGGCATGAAGAACACCGTGCGGCAGGTGCTCCGGGCCTGCCGCGCCTGCGACATGAGCAACGCTCGCGGTGAGGCGCTGCCATCCAGGCTCAGCCCGCTGCCGGTCATGGGGCTCTTCTATCGCCTCGGCGTGGACCTGGCCGGCCCTCTGCCGCCATCGGAGCCGGACGGCAACCGCTACGTCATGGTCGTGATCGAGCACTTCTCAAAGCACGTGGAGCTGCTGCCGCTGCGCGACAAGACGGCGGCACGCACAGCCCGGGCGCTGGCAGACGTGTTCGCGCGGTTTGGCGCGCCGGCTGAGGTGCTGACGGACAACGGCAGCGAGTTTGAGGGCGAGTTCGCAGAGCTACTGGAGCGCAGCTACGTGGACCACCGCCGCACCTCGCCCGGCCATCCCCAAGCAGATGGTGCGGCGGAGCGCGTGGTCCAGGTGCTGAAGCAGGCGCTGCGGAAGACCTGCTACCTGACCGCCGACGCCAGCGCGTGGGAGCAGGCACTGCCAGAGCTGCTTCTGGGCTACCGCTGCTCGCCCCAGGCCTCCACCCGCTACTCGCCCTATGAGCTCCTGTTCGGAGGTGTCGCCCCAGTCATCCCACCTGCGGTGCGTGAGCGGATCTCAGTGCCGTTGGACTTTGAGGACCCCGAGGCGGCGACGGCGTCTCTGCTGGCACGTATGGAGTGGGTGCGGCAAGCCTACCCTGCCGCCGCCAGCAACCTGCTCATCGCGCAGCACCGCGACACCCTGCGCTACTCCGCCATCCGCACGGGACGCTACCTGGCGAAGCCAATCACATACGCACCCGGCGACTACGTCTACGTGCGGCGGGTGGACGCCGCGCAGCGCCCCACCCTGCATTTTGGCCAGCACGACACCATCCTGCGCGTGGAGTGCATTGGGCCCCTGGGCGTGGCCGTCCTGGTCGGCCGCGACGGTGCCCGCGTGCGGCGCCGTGCTGAACACCTGCGCCCATGCCACCTGGACATCGACCCCGCCATCGACCCGCAGCTGTTCCGCCCCCAGCGCGACCTGCAGTGCGAGGTCTGCGGCTCCCCGCACCAGGAGGCTAAGATGGTGCTGTGCGACGGCTGCAACACCGGCTGGCACACCCACTGCCTGCGGCTGCCGCGTGTGCCCCGTGGCCAGTGGCTGTGCCCGCGCTGCAAGGAGCTGGACGCCGAAGAGGAGGTGCTGCGGGCAGGCTGGGCGGCTGAGGAGACTGGCGACGCTGCCGCCCCGGCGGCGGCGGCCGCTGGGCTGGCAGGCACGGCGGCTGGAGAGGCTGGCGCCGCGGCCGCAGCGCCCCAATGCGGGGCCGCCGGCCGCCGCGAGCGGCGCGGTGTGCCGGCCGCGGCGGCTGAGAGCGAGGAGCTGGGCCGCCTGCTGTTCCCCCGAGCCCGCACCCGGCGGCTTGACGAGGCCGCCTCCGATCTGGGGGGGCGGCGCGTGCGCAGGGCTGAGGAGGGACCGGACGGAGTGCTGGAGTACCTGGGCGCGCTGGCGCGGCCGCGGTACTTCCGCGTGCAGTGGAGTGACGGCGAGGAGCAGCAGCTGACGCTGGCGGAGGCGCGTCGGTTGCTCGCAGACTAGGTTGGCGGGGAGTGAGGAGGGTCGGGCAGGGGGCTATTCAGAGGTTCACGAGGGAGAGGGCTAGGGGGGCGAGCGCTGGGGGGGCAGTGGGCTTTGTGCAGCGGCTCGCAGCCTGTCTCCACCACGGCTTGATCAGGCCTTGAGCGTCAGCCTGCCGCACCTACGCCAGAGGCGATTCGGCGGACTGGGCTATGGGAGGCAGTGAGCGGAGCCAGGAGCCGCCATGGCCATGCATTGCCCCCGGCGGAAGGGCCGGGACAGCCGGCGCCTTGAGGAGCGTCAGCATTTAGTAGGAGTAGCGAACGTACGGCTGTGGGGGCAGGTGGGGTTAGGCAGAGCATGTTAGTGCAGGAGTAGGTAGGGTGCAGGCCCAAACCGCGGGACCATATGCGTGCGAAGTTATGTGTGAGGCCCAAACTACGGGACCTGATGCGTGCCGTTGGTTGGCTGCGTGCGTGTGCTCGTGCCCTTGCTGTGCGTGCTGCCACCGGTCACTAGTACAACCATGCCGTCGTTAGGACCCCGGACATGTTTGTGGGGGGGACTTCAGCCCCCGGTGGCAGCCCTAGAGCAAAACATGGCTGGGGCGTGACAGCTGTCGTGCGCCGTTGCCGGCGTGTGTCATTCACCGGCAACCAGTGCCTGAGTATGAGTCATGAGGCGGGTAACAGCGTGTGAACTTAGGAGCGGGAAGTTACCCCAGCGGTTGAGAACTGACGAGCTGTGGGTGGGTTGTGCGAACTACGTCCCGGTGTGTGGCTAGAGGTTTGGCGTCTGTGGTTTAATTGTAGCCGTGTGACGGTGGTGTCTCTCTGGCTCTGGCGTCACCTTCGCCTGCACTGCGCAGGGCGAAGGCTCGTGGGCTCGTGTTGGAGGCGTTGGGCAGCTGGTCATGCGGGCGCTGAGCTGAGGAGGAGCTGCGTTGGGGGTCTGTTTGCCGTGGTGCTTTATAAGTGTGTGCTCAGGGGAGCTTGGGGTCCAGGTTTCGTAGACGGGCGGTTGGCTTGCCCTGCTGGGTGGTGAGCGTTGGGTGTCGGGCAGGGGGCCGCCCATGCAGGAGGCGGTGGCTCCCTAGTCCCGCAACACCGGCCCTGGCCCGGTGTTGCGGTGTTGCTCTCTCTCACACGACCTATCGTGCGTAGCTTTGTGAAAGCATCGGAGTGATCAACCGACTGCTGCCTCAGACTCAACACCTGGGGCCGGGCTGCGGAGCGCGTTCACGCAACCAAACTCAACCACGGGGCATCAGTTACCAGCCGCTCGCACGCAGCCGCTGTAGCTAGCTCAATTAAGGCCCGCTCGGCTTAGTCCACCGAGCGCCCAGCCAGCTGGGAAAGACCGCCCTCGCCCCCGGAGTCGCCATCGACAGCTGACGAGCAGTCGACCGTCCGCCCTCTGGCCCTAGCGAGTGGCCGTCGCCAAAGCGCCTTCAGCAGCCCTAGAGCAAAACATGGCTGGGGCGTGACACACAAGTGCCTACATGCAAATACGGAGGCCTGGAAGGTAGCCCAGCACAAGGAGGAGGAGGCGGCAGCCAAGCGAGAGCGGCAGGCGGCGGGCGTGGCACTACTGAGGAGTGGCCGGCCAGGAAGCGGTAGAAGGTCGAGTGAAGGACGGAGGTGAGGAATGGAAGGCAAGGAAACGTTGGAGGCTGTGGAGGCTGAGGCTATGATCAGCTCGGCTGCTGCTCCACCTGGACCAACGGGCGTGTCACCGAGTGCGACCCGGTCGCCCCCTTGCAAGCTGCATCGGCATTAATAAATACATTTCCAGTTCTAGCAAGGGTCGCGGGGCAGAAAAACACACGAAAATGAGACGGTACGGATCGGGCATCCCGCATTCGGTTTGGGCGCTTTGGCACTGACGGAGGAATTAGTGCAGTCCACGACTGATATTAAGTCGTGTCCAGACTCAGCTAGGAGCCATGACTGTCGAGGGAGAAGAAATTTCACTGCGGCCGCTGCGCCCGGGTGGCAACGCGGCCAACCCGTTTGCCAGCTTCGGCAAGGGTCTGGGCTTTGGCAAGGGCAAGAAAGTAGGTCATATCTCTGGGCGCCGCCGTGAGGGATCTTTGGCGCGCCATTCTGTGCTTACCACGGCGGCGGAACTGTGTGCTGTTTCAGGCTGCGGCCCCGGTTGTGGAGGACAAGCCGCCCAAGAAGAACAGCGAGCGGGTCCGGTATCCCAAGGACTTCCTGCTCAAGTTTATGGAGGTGAGGCCTCTTCAGCGCTCGTGAAGTGGGGCAGATCAAATTGTTCGGCTGGTCGCAAATGCTAATTTGGAACGATTTCCGCTGTGCAGAAGTACAACAGCTGCCCGAGCGAGCTGGAGCAGCTGAACCTGGACTGTGTTGTGACCGGCGAGGACCGCCAGGCGCAGCAGGAGGTGCTCCAGGCAAGCCAGCTGCCGCATATATTGTTTAGGGACCCTGGGGTGCTGGGCCGGGGTTCGCGGGAGCTCCTAGGAGCCAGCAGTGTGCAAATGCAGCCGCCGAAATGGTGTTGCGCTGCAGCACCGCTGCAGCTCGCTGAGATCCCAGGAATGCTCCAATTCACCCATTTCAGAAAGTCGCGGAGGAGATTGATGACCGCGACTGGCGCTCGCGCACATCGGTGGGCAACTACCGCGAGGAGCGCGAGTTCCGGGAGCCCAAGCAGCGGGAGGCCAGGTGAGGCTGGCATGCTCATAGATTCGTTGTCTGGGGGGTCGGGGTGCTAGGAAGGCCGCTATAGCGGGTGCACGACGTGCAACTACCCCGGCAGCACCCGACACTTGCGTCCCCCGGGCTGGGTAGTGCGGCTGCGCTATGCACGCACACGCCCGTGCCGCATGCCTTAACATGCAATCTTCTCCTCACAGGGAGACGGCGGAGCCCCGCCAGCAGCAGGCCCGCCAGGCGCCCGCGCCCCGCGAGGCTGCTCCTCAGCAGGCGCAGCAGCAGGCGCAGCCCGCGGCGTCTAGCGGCCCTAGCGGTGATGAGCAGGTAAGGCGACGGCGAACTGCAGAGATCCTCGCGCTGCCATTTCGAGAAAGTATGGGTGGCAGGAAGACCTGAGCAGGGGTCTTCCATGGCCTTCACACCGCTGGCGCCTGATTGACACGCTGCTGGGGCTCCGCGTTCCTGCAG